>NC_142932.1:92519998-92522498 GCF_046866305.1 Octopus bimaculoides | reverse complement strand
CTGCCGGTCACCGCTTAGATGTTCAAATGATATTGACTCAGTAACTTAGTGCTTAAAGTATTTTCAGTACATACGATGTTCTATTGCACTTTTTGGCGAGTATTTGATTTCGACTACAATCTTGCTAGTTTATGTCTTGTTGATATAAATCGGCAGAGCTTAAGTCGATACCGGCACTTTGCTTTGGGGCAGTACTACTGAACGTGATGGTCCGTAGACTGGTGCTGGTACGCGGCGAGTTTCCAGAAAAGAAAGAAACATTATAAAATGCTTATAAAAATACTTATGTAATATTGTTTTATTCGTTTACAAAATGTAAGATTAAAAAATTCGTCAACTTTTATTATATTCATTATATATATTGTTTCCGGTATAAATTAATATTAATAAGAAATACCATCGGTCCCAGGCACACTGGAAAAAAAGAAAAACTGCCGGTACGCCACATCAGATAGTTTGGGAAGCACTGCTTTAGCGGACTTGAAGAATGAAAGGCGGAGGAGATTCTTGTGGAATCTAAATCCATAATGTATGAGATTTGGAATATTTAGCAATAAGTATTTTATCTGATATTTTAAGGAAATTATGTTGACGTCGACGCGATTTGAACTCAGAACGTAAAGAACCAGATAAATACCACGTGACATTTACTTTCCTGTACTCTGACGTTTCCGCCAATTCACCGTTTTACACACGCTGTTTAACAATCCCTTCTACTTTAGGCACAAGGCCT
This sequence comes from Octopus bimaculoides, assembly GCF_046866305.1. NCBI lineage: Eukaryota > Metazoa > Mollusca > Cephalopoda > Octopoda > Octopodidae > Octopus > Octopus bimaculoides. The sequence continues at coordinate 92,521,765 of NC_142932.1, read as the reverse complement.
GAAATTTTGCGCGAGGAGCTTGCCGATTACATTGACCACAATTCTCAACTGGTACTTATTTTATTCGTCTCGCATTTTGTCCGGCGATCTATCAGCTTGACGCCTTAGTTGCAATTTAATGATATAAATGAATATAGTAATTTCAAATCATCTTCTGGCATCAAGAGTTTTCACCGTCAATACTAGAGAGAGTATATGAAGTGTGTGAAATGTCAATCTTTCTCTTCAAATAAGATGGAAAATCAGTGATGATGATGACGACATCTGTGACGAAGATAGAAATAATCAAATTAGTCAATAATTCCCTTCTGATTCATAGATATTAATATGACTTTTCTCATTTCAGTCCATTATTTAATGTATAAAAAGCGCAAGATTTCCTGCGAGTAGGTTATTGGTCATTCAGCGACAATTGTAGCATTTCTAGTCAGAGAAACTGCTGTTAATGAAATACTCAAACAACATTAATAAGGAAATCAATAATTTAATGATACTACTTATCTCGTAGTGTTTCGAATTGCAAACAATGTTGCAATCAACACTAAATATATCATATTGTAATATAATAAACTTTGTTCCTCAGGAAGGTGTTATATTTATGGAGCGAAAGTGAAACTGTATTACTATAAATTTATACAAGCGTGAAAAGAAGAACAATTTATAGAAACAGGCAATTTTGTCTTTCGATGAGAGTAACACCTTATTGTGAGCAATGCGTGTAATTCCGGATGATGTTCATCACTAATCTTAAGCGGTGAATGGGAAGAATTGCCAGTGTCTGAAATACAATACCTTAAGAAATTTGCTTCAGCTCTCTGGACTCAGAGTTGAGATCCCACTTAACTCAGCTTCGTCGCCCTTTTCTCCAAGTTGCCAAATAATAATACCAGTTGAATGTAACCGGATTGTTACAACGCTAAATGTAAAAGGAGGGCCCCACATAATTATAAGATGCCAGTGGTAAAATCCTTACTTAAAAGGCCATTTAGATTCACGTCCACAAACGAAGCACCAGAGAAAGAAATCCTGAGAATAAGCAAACATATATTAAGAAACAATATTTCAACAGACTAGTAGACCGTGCTATAAGTGATTATAGACACAGCTGTAATACGACGAATACATCATAGAGTACATCCAATAAAAACTCACAGATCATGCATAAATTCATTATAGTGATCAAATGCCTAGCAACTATCGAACAGAGGAATCCATAAGCAAAATCCTTATGCAGCTAAATACAAATGAAATGTATCACGCCCGTCCATAAATTAAAACTGAGTCTTCAATACAAAAACACCAAAACCAAAAAAGCTCTTTTAACAGTACGCAAGCGTGTACAACTGAGGACTGGCTGATAAAGACCAATGTCATCTACTAGAATTTGACTGTAAAACTGAAAGTTGTAAAATTTAATTCTTCAGCTGTTTGTTATATTGGGTATATCAAAAGCCCCATGAACTTAAACACGAATGTATCCCGCCCATCCATAAATTAAAATTGATTTTACATTGCAAAAGCACCAAACCCCAAAAGCTCTTCACACTGGCGTCGAAAAAACCGGAGACTCCCTGATAATGACCAATGTCATCTACTAGAGTGGAGGCGCAATGGCCCAGTGGTTAGGGCAGGGACTCGCGGTCATAGGATCACGGTTTCGATTCCCAGACCGGGCGTTGTGAGTGTTTATTGAGCTAAAACACCTAAAGCTCCACATGGCTCCGGCAGGGGATGGTGGCGAACCCTGCTGTACTCTTTCACCACAAC
>NC_142932.1:92497498-92514998 GCF_046866305.1 Octopus bimaculoides | reverse complement strand
CTAAATTTAGATTCACCTGCTAAAGTAGAAAAATGCTAGCAACTGATATAGTGATGTGTTGTAGTTATTGTTGTAGCATCAGTCAACCGTGATCAATTAAATATAAGATCAAATGATCAAAATACATTTCATTCGTGAGTTTCCCATCCATTATTCAGATATAACATAACCAAGATCGCATTATCTAATGTGCCCTTTCTGATATTAAGTACGAGAGGGCTGATTTCAGAAGACATCTTTCAGATATCTCTAACGGGATGAGTAACCCCATCGCGGCTCCTTCATTGTAATAACATAGATCTCGTGACTTATTACAATCATGCAGAAGGTCTAGCTCTTTGAGAACGATGAAGAAATGCGCAGAAGACTTTCCAGTTCATATCTAATTTGGATTATAAGGTAGTGAATTTACAGTGTTGTAGAATGTCAATCAGAATGCTTTGCGGCTGTCTCTCTCTCTATGTTTCTCTCTCTTTCTCTCTCATCTGCCTACCACACCCTCTCTCTATCTATCTCTCTGCTCTCCTCTCTCTGCTCTCCTCTCTCTCTGTTCTCCTCTCTCTCTGCTCTGCTCTCCTCTCTGTCTGCTCTCCTCTCTCTCTCTTTCGTTCTCTCGGAATCTGTTTTATGAAGGGGCCGAGAAAAATGCATTCACATCGTGACCGCTGGACATAAGGCAGAAAAATGCATTCATATCGCTGGACATAAGACAAAAAGTTCATATTTAGTCCATCGTGGTTGGATGAATAGTAATAATTATCTTGATGGAATCAGAGGCAAAAATTAAATTGCATATAGACTGTTTTAGCTGAAGAATGAACAAGAAAAATCCTTTGGAAACAATTCAAACTTTGTACGAGCCTGTACTTCGAAGAATTCAAGCTGTAATTACTGCGAAAGGCGGTCCTCACCCATATTAAAATAAATTTGTTTGAAATTTTGAGGTGTTTCCGTTATTTTTTCCAACCCCTGTATATATGTATCTACCTATATATATAGATAGATAGATACATAGATAGACAGACAGACAGACAGACAGACAGATAGATAGATAGATAGATAGATAGATAGATAGATAGATAGATAGATAGATAGATAGATGAGGGACTAAAATCAAAATTAATCAAAGGACATACTATGTATGTCTGCCTGCTGGAGATATATGCATACGCACATACATACAAACATATATATATATATATATATATATATATATATATATATATATATATATATATATATATATATATATATATATATATATATATATATATATATATATATACATACATATAGATATGTGTGTGTGAGAGAGAGAAAGCTAGAAAGATAGGAAGAGAGAGAGATGTGGTTGTTATAAAATAAGCTATAGCTACTGTATGATAGTTACACTTTGGGAGATTGAAGCATTAAATGTAGATGAAACAGCTACATTATGTAGGAATCAGTGAGGGAGCCTTAGTGTGGGCATATGGTCATTCAACTTGTTAGAACTGGCAATAAAAATTCCCCACCAGTTTCTTCTCGCTCTTTCTCTCTCTCTTTCTCTATCGCTTTTTGTTACATACACAGGCTAAAAAAATAATACCCAGTTGTTTTAAAATAAATCTGACACACCACTGCAATTCGGAGTATGCAGTATCAGGCTTAGCATATCTGAAACAATCTTCGGGTGGCATGTAGTATTTCGATCCACTACCTGTGCTCTGTAGATCTGCTAGTCCATATATAAACCGGGGGTTACTCAGTCAGGACATATAAGATAATGCAGGGCTCTGTATTCTATGTAACCATGAACGAAATAATTGACACATGACAGGAATGTCTTTGATCATAGATTTGCTCGATCCGAACTGACCTAGGGTTAAACAGCCACACCCATGGCCTCACATTCCATGCTTACATCATTATTATTCGCTAAACGTCATTAACAAAAGTCTGGGGTTTCGTTGAAGTTAATTTCTTGCCTACAGTGAAGAAGTCATATTACATTTATTTATCTTCCAAGTACTGACCTTCATGTCAATAGTTTTAAAATAAATATTCAGATATGTATGTATGTATGTATGTATGTATGTATGTGTGTATGTATTTGTATATGTACATATATGTGTGTATACAAACAAACCTATATATATATATATATATATATATATATATATATATACACCTATTCACACACACACGCATACACGTGCGCACACACACACACACACACACACACACACACACACGCGCACACACACACACGCACACACACACACATATATGAATAATGCGGCCAACTGGCAGAATCGTTAGCACGCCGGGCGAAATGCTTAGCGGTATTTCGTCTGCCGTTACGTTCTGAGTTCAAATTCCGCCGAGGACGACTTTGCCTTTCATCCTTTCGGGGTCGATTAAATAAGTACCAGTTACGCATTGGGGTCGATGTAATCGACTTAATCCCTTTGTCTGTCCATGTATTTCCCCTGTATGTTTAGCTCCTTATGGGTACTATATATATATATATATATATATATATATATATATATAGAGAGAGAGAGAGAGAGAGAGAGAGAGAGAGAGAAAGAGAGAGACCGACAGACATATATATATAGTTCTATATGTCGGTATTTAATTAATTGTTTATTTTATTTTATGGATCATATCGTAGCTAAAAAACAGATGGCTCTCATTAGATAACAAATTCTTTAAATATAAACATACAAACGCTAAAACAGTAATAGTAGTCGGAACGTAGAACAGTCGAAATCGTTATGATATTGAAGAAAATGTAGGCGCCCCCTTCACGTGGGTGCACTTCATGTATTTATGCAGAATTTGTTTAGGTGGTTTTCCTTTGGTGATGTTCCATGACATTACATCGCTTTCTTTTTAGGTTTTAATCTATTTTTCCGTTTTATTTTGTCATTGTAATATAACTTAACCGTAACCCTAACCCACATGGCCTAGTGGTTAGAGCAGTGGACTCGTGGTCGAGGGATTGCTGGTTCGAATCTCAGACCGGACGATGTGTGTGGTTATGAACAAAACACCTATGCTCCACGCGGCTCCAGCAGAAGGTAATAGCGAACTTCTGTTGACTCTTCCGCTACAACTTTCGCTCACTTTCTCCTCCAGCATCTAGCAGCACACCTGTGACGGACCGGCGTCCCGTCTAGGTGGGGAACCTATACACCAATGAAACTGGAAAACCGGCCCTTGTGAGCCAAGCATGGCTCGAGACGGAACAAACAACAACAATATAACAATATATATTGCATTTAACAACAATATAACTTAAATGCAATATAGCTTAAGTGCAATGAAACTTAAATTCAAGAATTTGAAAACAGTCTAACAATCTTAGGTCGGCGGGGGTAGTTACCGTTTGTATTAAATACATTGCAGCCAAGAGTTTTGTGACACCAAGTTTCTAAGTTCAAACCCATTTCTTTGGTGTGCGCGTTGAATCGCTGAAGCGAAGGACGAAACACATTTCGACACCTCACCGATGTCAAATTTGTCACGTATCCTTCTGAGGTCAACAAAATCATACCAGTCAAATATTATATACCTAGGCCTATTCTCCATTTTTTTTAGTGGGGGGTAATCACAACAAGTCACATAGCAGGTAGTCCATTCATTTCCTAGCTCAAACAGGTGAGACCTATCCTACGCTCGGGTTAAGGCATAAAATGCAACCCTCAATATCAGCAGCGGGGCCCGACAGCATATGCTGGTTTGCCCCTGCCACATCATGCTGGTTCCGTACCCCTTTGAGCAACATCAAATTCACTCATCCGTCCACAAGCACTCTCCAAGCTTTCCTATAATTTATGAACTCTCTTGTTTCTCTCATTCCAACACCTCTAACCACCAAAGCTTTTCGCAATCCATCCATCCACATAAACCGAAATCTGCCTTTGGTTCTTTCTTCATCCCTCTCCTTACATCCCCTCCTCATCCATCCTCTCTATGTGGCCAAACCACCTCAACATTCATCTATCCATTTTGGTCGTTAGTTTTTCTCGTATTCCTGCTCGCCTTAGCACCTCCTCATTCCTCATCCTGTCCATCCGTGTCACACTAACCATAACTCTCAGACATCTCATCTCAAACACATCTAGTCGTCTCCTTTCCGACTCCATCAGCTCCTAATGTCGGCACAATCACGCCCTCATATACACCTCTTTTCACTTTCATATTCAACCTTTTATCTCTCAGCATACCTTTCACAACTCCCGTCCCTAACTCTGTATCCCACTTCCTCAGCCAACACGCCATCCGCCGTCACATGTAATCCCAGACACTTAAAAACACTCACCTCCTCTAACATCTCACCATTTATACTCACACATCCATCCTACCAGCCTTTCCACCTTTCGAACATCTCATCACCTTACTCTTAGCTACATTTACTTTTAGTTTCCTCCTCTGATACACTCTTCCAAACTCTACCACAGTCAAATATTGGGTAGATACAAGGAACTGTTCGTTGCTTCTGTATTTCTAGCTGTTTGCCTAAACAAGGAGTTAACCAAAAGCTGCTAGCATCGAAAAATGTACAAAATAGTTCATACTGGTTGGTGTAGATAATATTCCGGATGATCGCTGTTAGAAAATCTTTGATCATAGGTCTGCACATTTAGATTTAGATTTAACCTGTGGTTAAACAACAATAACAACAATTTGTACAGAAGAACTGAGGAAAATATTGTGATATTTATACAAAAACATGTCTTAAGGGAGGTTGAAACTGATCAATGATTTCGCATGCAGAATAGTAAAACAAGGCAGCGAGCTGGCAGAAACGTTAGCACGCCGGGCGAAATGCTTAGCGGTATTTCGTCTGCCGTTACGTTCTGAGTTCAAATTCCGCCGAGGTCGACTTTGCCTTTCATCCTTTCGGGGTCGATAAATTAAGTACCAGTTACCCACTGGGGTCGATATAATCGACTTAATCCGTTTGTCTGTCCTTGTTTGTCCCCTCTGTGTGTAGCCCCTTGTGGGCAGTAAAGAAATAAGAATAGTAAAACAATTAATAGATCTAATTATGTTACTACAGCGATAATTTGTTCAGTTATCACATTAATTTTATACAGATTTAAGGTGGCGGCCTGGTAGAATCGTTACCGCGTCGCACAAAAGTTTATTAGAGGCATTTCATCCTACTTTTAACGCTCCAAGTTCAAATTCCGCAAAGGTCGGCTTTGCTGTGCATTCTTTTGCGTTCGATAAAATAAGTATCAATTGTCACTGAGATCGATGTAATGGACTTATCCCTTCTTTCAAGATTGCTGAATTACCTGTCAAAATAAGAAAGAATATATAAATTTGAAGGAGTTATGTTTTATATAGATTTGTGGGATTTTAAAATAAATTTAAAGCAATGAAAATAACTGAGAATATGGAATAACGGAACAGAAGAATTAAAATATTTGATATCACTGTGCGTGTTTAGCTTCACTTGAGTTCCATTTTTCATCATAATTTCCATTTATATACTCTAACAAGTTTAGTCGACTATTCCTACCTTCCAAATGTTTTTAATCTTGTTATTATTTTTGTAGAAAACATTCAAATATAACTGATGCAAGTTTTATCTCTGATGTTCATTAACTCTTTCAAATATCACACTCACACAAGTACACGAACACTCACACGCTTAAAATATAAAGGTCACTAAAACCTCCTTGTGTTTTTTTAAGTGCCAGTGCTTAGGTTATGTTATAATGTTAAAACTACACGGCATGATTGCTCGGTTAATCCCTTAATTCCTTGTACAGTTCTGCCATTGCCTTATTTCTCAATATTCTGGAACTCTCATTTAAAGAGCACCTGTGTCTTTCTATTTTCAAATTGTTTAAAAATCCTTTATTATAGACAATCTTTTGATTACATTATACTGCATTATCTATGCCAACATCCTAGGAATAACATGTGACCAGTCGGTCCTTTTCTACATGGTTTTGTTGTTTAAGTCTCATTTTCTCCATTCATTTTCTTATTTCCTTCATGCGACTATACACCATTTCATTTGTATCTTCTTCCATTCGAAAGTCTCTCTAGTAATCTTACAGCTCATTGATATGTCGGTGTTAATCTTCCAATTTGATGATCCTATTTTTCTTCGATATGCTGTTCTTTGAAACCAACATTCCATATATGAGTCTGTTTATCTATCGGTCTATTGTCACATTCATATATTAAGCCGTCGATTTATTTGCATTCAGGTTGGTCCGGATATTGAATAGAGCAGCTAAAATAATGAAGTACCGCATAGTTGAACTGTTAGTCCCTTTCAAGTAATCGATTTGCGTCGGCAAATACCATTTAGTAGGCTTTGCAAATGTTAATGTTTGTACGATATAAAGAGACAAGAATACGGATGATTCTCGTAAAATACTTCGTTTACAAGAGAAATATCTATAGTGCTACTTAGAAAATACGTAGGAAAATGTGTGAGATGAAATGAAAGAATGAGGAAGAGAGGGTAGCCAGGAAACAGAGTTGTTCATAGGAAGTCAGTTGTTAGAGTAATGAGACAAAATTTGGTAAGCAAGAAAATACCGGGTTACACACAAACTAAAAATTATCACACGTATTGCGGCGCTTCGCTGGTGACCTATCGTTGCATCAAGACGTTGGTATAGTTCATATGTTATTGCATGTCTATGATGGTTCGATATTTCTTTAATATGGCAGTCTAATAATCTGTCAGATCATTACCTGGTCATACTGTGGAGCCTTTATTTCCACGAAATTTGTTTCATTCTTATTCATTGTTACAATCTGGACATTAGTTGAAACATTAACCCGTTATAACATCATTGCCTCCATATAATAATTTTGGTATCTCAGTGTATTGCTCTTGTCTTCTAATTCCAGTTCCGATTCCAAACATGCTTGTATATTTGTTCCGATACTTTCCTTCTATATTGGTCTTTGATCCAGCGGGTCATTACTGTGTTGCTGATTCATTAGCAAACCAGTTTTATCGATCTGTTGTTTCATTGGTATGCTACTATATTGATTCCTCTTTTCCTTTGCAAGGTCTGTCCCTTAGAAGATCGGCATCATTTGATCATCTCTGTTAGTCTGCAAGTTCGTTGGTATATTGATCTATTGATTTAACTATTCATCAATACATCCTTTCCCCGAATGTAAGTTCTGCGTTAAGGTGATAAACCCATACACTTTAATATCATTTATGTATGTCTTTCTGCTTATCAGTTTCCTTAGACGCTGGTTTGTTGATCCGTAAACTATTAACTCGTCAGTCTCTTTCCTTCCTACATTGCTCTGCTGGATCTATTTTCACATTTATTTTTCATTGATAAGTATCTTAATTTATTGCCTCTTATTAAATAACGGTATCATGTTGATGAGTAATCTGCAGTGCGTATAATTATGCCCAGTATCCAAATACTCAGGGAAGGCTTACAGTTATTTTTAACGAAAATGCGCAAAATACCCGTTATGACACTTTGTTCAATACCATATACCTAGGCGAGCTGGCAGAGACGTTAGCACGCCAGGCGATATGCTTAGCGGTATTTCGTCGGCAGTCACGTTCTGAGTTCAAATTCCGCCGAGGTCGACTTTGCCTTTCATCCTTTCGGGGTCGATTAATTAAGTACCAGTTACGCACTGAGGTTGATATAATCGACTTAATCCCTTTGTCTGTCCTTGTTTGTCTCCTCTATGTTTAGCCCCTTGTAAGTAATAAAGAAATCAGAAACGTTAGCACGCCGAGCGAAATGCTTATTAAATACAGCAGTCTGGTAGAATCGTAAGCACAAGTGTAAAATGCTTAGCAGAATTTCGTCTGCCTTTAAGTTCTGAGATCAAATTCCACCGACGTCGACTTTGTGTTCCATCCTTTCTGCTTCGATAAAATAGTTCTGCTTGAGTACTGAAAGTCCATGTGATCGAATACATCCCTCCCACAAAATTTCAGGAGACGGTAGAATCGTTAGCATGCTGGACAAAATGCTAAGCAACATTTCGTCCGTCTTTATGTTTTGAGTTCAAATGCCGCTGAGGTCGATTTGCCTTTCATTCTTTCGGGGTCGATGAAATAAGTACAAGTTACGTCTGGGAGTCAATGTAATAAACTAGCCTCTCTACCAAAATTTCAGGTCTGTTTCTATACTAGAAAGAATTACCATGGCATATATTTATGAATTATTTCAGAAATATGAAGATTTATACAGGCCAACCAATGTCAATAGACTGAAATTTCAATGAACAATACAAAACAGTATATAACAAATTACTTAACTCGATGATATATAATGGTGTTTTCTTTGGGGTTTAAAGACGAGGATGTTGTGTTTTTTTCTGTCATAGACTTCAAAGCTATAATCTATTTTAGGTTTAATACATGTATGTATAACTTGGAATGAAAATATCTCAATTTGACTGCATGTTTCACACAATTTGGACAAGGTTTGTATATTTTGATAAGTATATTTTTAGCTTTTAAAATATTTGCTTTGCACAGAAAGTTTGTTTTTGACAGTTCGTTGATAGAAACGTTTTGTTTCTCTTGCTTGAATTCTAATTTTTGGTAAATCACTTTATGTCTTTAGTCTGTTTTCCCAATTTTGTTTTGTTTCTGGGATTCTATTTCATTGTTCTTGTCTTGTTTCTGTTGTTTAGACCCAGAAACAGCTCTAATGGAACATTACTAGTACCACCTCTGCATAACGTGGAGTACATTATTTAAGACATTAGCGTGTAACTTGAGGAACGTTTGGCTGTTATTCCTTGGTTGCCTAATAGCCACATAAAGACTCCTCGTGGAGTTGATAATTTACTTGTTTATATTTCTGCGTGATTTAAGTTGTTGCATCACACACACTCACACACACACATATATACATAATACATACATGCATACATACATACGTACATACATACATACATACATACATACATACATACATACATACATACATACAAGGCGGCGAGCTGGCAGAGATGTTAGCACGCCAGACGAAATGCTTAGCGGTATTTCGTCTGCCGCTACCTTCTGAGTTCAAATTCCGCCGAAGTCAACTTTGCCTTTCATCCTTTCGGGGTCGATTAAATAAGTACCAGTTATGCACTGGGGTCGATATAATCGACTTAATCCGTTTGTCTGTCCTTGTTTGTCCCCTCTGTATGTAGCCCTTTGTGGGAAGTAAAGAAATAACATACATGCATACATACATACATACATATGTCTGTGTATGTGAGTGTGTGTGTGTGTGTGTGTGTGTGTGTGTGTGTGTGCGTGTGCGTGCGCTCGAGTGTGCTCTTGGTTGTCTGTCGAAAAAGGACTTTTAAGCATATTACATTTCTTCTTTCTCAGAATATTTGAACATTTTCTCATTTTCACTCATCTTCTAAGTTTTGTTTCTTTCGTCTCGTGAAGTCTTGTCTTGAATACAGGCTTAACTGTCATCTATAGAGTTATACTTCTTATTAGACAGTTGGATAAGTACTTAATCTTTTGCCTAGTTTACTCCCCATCATCAGGTCCTTGGGTGCCTTTCGGGGCAAGCATTCGTGATAGATTGCCATTTGATGATAACTTTCTCCTTTACTCCATCAGCATGGAAGACTTGTCAAGCACCAAGGATGTGTCCCGTTATCCTCTGATCAGAATGAAACGAGCCGGGGCATTTGATTGGACGGAGACGTGTTTTGTTAAGAGTACGTTTTGGCACTGGAGGAAAACACGCACAAGCATGAATGCACGCAGTAATATACATATACAGACCGAGAGAATAAAACGAGAAGACAGAGAGAGAGAAGGGGGAAAAGTCATACATAAAAACATAATTAGATGTTAACATGCATAAACAGAGAAAGAGAGAGAGAGAGAGGCTGAGGTAGAGAGAGGGAGTGCGGGAGAAAGTGTAAGAAAGATTAAAACGTCTGATATCTAATATGTTAGCGTTGATTCAGCGACGCCAAACAGGCGGCGCCATATCAGCTGTACCGAATTGTTTCATAACCCCTCTGACTAAGTGATGGAATTGGGAAAAAAAGCATCTTCTAAAAGATCCAAAAACCATACAAAGTAACAATAGTGCATATCACCCACTAGTTGAATAACACTTTCTTGTCAAAATCTGACCACAAAGTAATCAAATGCAAACATAAAATACAATCTGTGTTGAAAGCAATATTAAATGAACAACTTGAACTTGGAAACGGATGATACTTTAACAGGAATTGTAAGCTGTAAAGCAGCTATCGCCAAATGTTTACATAAACTTAAGTTTCCATAATGCTAACACTTTACTTTAGTTGAAATAGTGTTGCTCTAGAACCGCATTCTGATCTTCGGACTCCTGCTAAAAACGTTAAATATTATGATATAAAAACTGGTTCGAGTTGGTTCACAAATAAACAAACGTTTCTTCATAATGATGAACTCATTAATATCAGGATGTAAAATAACTTAACTGAAATCTCATTCAATGCATCAGCAGTGATTTTTTTTTTAACACTGCACACCTTGTACAGCGCAGTACATAATGAAACTTTAGAGGCTAAAGGTCAAGAATATATAACCGTATTTTAGAATCTATGGTAATTCTGTTAACCACCATATACGTATATGCGCGTGTGTGTATTTATGTGTGTGTGTGTGTGTGTCTGCATGTGTGTGTAAACACATAAATACACATACACACAACTACATACATCCACATATATACATATATTTACGTACGCACCACCCCTTCTGCCATACATCTCCACTTAATACAAGAATCTAATTTCATACACAAACCGCACATGCATGAACACATAGAGATATGCATGTGTGTACTCGTACGGTTATTCGCAGTCACACACACAGTTACACACACACACACACACACACACACACACACACGCACACACACACACACACACACACACACACCTGTACATACAAATACTAATATGAATATATTTTTGTGAGTGTGTATCCTATCCTATTTTCCTGTTCCGTTTCTAGATTCACAAAAGTGTTCAGATTTACATTAAACTTAACCACACAGTTACAACATCGCTAGAGGAAAAAGGTAACCCGAGAGATATGTTTATTCTATTAACGGGAAAATGTGTTTTCTGATGAAGCTGTACTGCAGTATGAACAACAGTAGTTGCACTTACCGAGTGTAGAATTTCTAAGGTGCAGCAGCGTAGACATGACTTCTACTGTGTGAGTTGGTGTGTATATGTTTGCTGGGTGCAGTTTGTGTTTGTTGGCAAGATGTGTTTGTGTGATGAATATTGTATATGTCTGTCACATGGAAATTGTATAAGACGATGAATGTTTAATTGAGATGTATGAAGGATTTACATCTGTTCGTAGGCGAAGCAGGCAAGTGTGAGTTTGTGTATGTATAAGTTTCTCTATATGTTCAGGTGGTGTTCGGCTTATATACTGTGCGTGTCAATTTATTTCAGTGTGTGGTAACGAGATAATCATAGGTATATGAGATTTATTTCTTTATTGCCAACAGGGGGCTGAACATAGAGCGGAAAAACAAGGACAGACAAGGGATTAAGTCGATTAGATCCACCCCAGTACGCAACTGGTACTTAATTTATCGAACCCGAAAGGTTGAAAGACAAATCGACCTCAGCGGAATTTGAACTGAGAACGTAACGGCAGACGAAATAGCGCTAAGCATTTCGCCCGGCGTGCTAACGTCTCTGTTAGCTCGCCTAGGTATATGATATTCTTTTCTATTCTAGGCACAAGGCTCGAAATTTGGAGGGAGTGAGGCGCTAGTCAATTAGATCTACCCCAGTGCGCAACTGGTATTTAATTTATCGACCCCAAAAGGATATAAGGCAAAGTCGACTTCGGCGTAATTTGAACTCAGAACGTGGAGACAGACGAAATACCACTAAGCAGTTCGCTCGGAGTGCTAACGATTCTCCCAGCTCGCCGCCTTGAATACGTTATAAATAATTGTTGTTGACACTCCGTCGCTTACAACGTCGAGGGTTCCAGTTGATCCGATCAACGGAACAGCCTCCTCGTGAAATTAACGTGCAAGTGGCTGAGCACTCCACACACACGTGTACCCTTAACGTAGTTCTCGGGGAATATTCAGCGTGACACAGTGTGACAAGGCTGACCCTTTCAATTACAGGCACAACAGAAACAGGAAGTAAGAGTGAGGAAAAGTTGTGGTGAAAGAGTACAACAGGGTTCGCCACCATCCCCTGCCGGAGCCTCGTGGAGCTTTAAGTGTTTTCGCTCAATAAACACTCACAATACCCGGTCTGGGAATCGAAACCGCGATCCTATGACCGCGAGACCGCTGCCCTAACCACTGGGCCATTGCGCCTCCACAAATATAAATAGTAACACGAATGCAAACCACAGTACATACTCGAGGCACAGGACTCTTACTCGGAAGTGAAGTGAAAGTATACAATAAAAGTAAAACTACTGAATAGCAATAATAACAATGATTTTTATGATAATCATGATAATGATGATGATGATAGCGATGACGACAAGGATGAAGGTGGTGTTAGTGGTGGAGGTTTTGGTTACTGCCGTCGTCGTCGTAATGCTGAAGAAAACGGAAATGCTATACGAAAATTTCGAAATATCATTATCAAACAACAATTACAATGTGGTATATGAAGACAAAAATCGACAATGGGCCAATGATAAAGAGATAACATGGAATCTCACGTGAAATTATAATTGATGGGATGATGTAAAGAAAGACAATTCATCGAATGTTTGTAATTGTGCGTTTTGAATGAATATGTATAAGTGTTTACCGAGAATCATCAAGCGATGGATTTCACCACCTCCCCAGTCATTTTCTCCTCTCCGCTCAGTATGTGTTTGTGTGTGTATTTGTGTGTGTGTGTGTGTGTGTGTGTGTGTGTGTGTATGTGTGTGTGTGTGTGTGTGTGTGTGTGTGTGTGTGAGAGAAGTGTGTGTGTGTGTGTTCCTTATTCCCCTCCCCACCTCTCTGAATCTCTATCTCTCTCAATCGCTCATTTATGTATGCATCTACTTTGCTACCTCTATCCCTCCATCCTTCGTAATCTACCAACCTACGTAACAACATACGTTTATATCTATCTATCTATCTATCTATCTATCTATCTATCTATCTGTCTGTCTATCTATCTATCTATCTATCTATCTATCTATCTATCTATCTATCTGTCTGTCTATCTTTCTATCTATTTATCTGCCTATCTATCTATCTATCTATCTATCTATCTATCTATCTATCTATCTACCTACCAATCTATCTATCTATCTATCTATTTATCTATCTATCTATCTATCTATCTATCTATCTATTTCATTCCTTTTTATCTGTTTCTTTTCTTTTCCTTCCTAATTGCACTCAATGATTTTCTTTCATATTCTCCGTGTATTTGCTTCTCTTTCTTTCATTTACTCGCTCTCTCTCTCTCTCTCTCTCTCTCTCTCTCTCTCTCTCTCTCTCTCTTAAACATATCCGTTCACAACCACATATGTTGCATTCCTTGTAACACACACATACACTTGTACACACACACATATATGCATACACACATATATATATTGATATATATATATATGTATATATGTATGTATGTATGTATGTATGTATGTATGTGTGCGTATATGTATATATATATGTGTGTGTGTATGTATGTATATGTTTATGTGTGTGTGCTTGGGTGTGCATATATATACATATATATTTACATACACGCACACACCTCTCCATAAACACACACACACACATATACATAGAATGCTACAAGAACACATATCAGCTGAATAAACGTCTCAGAAGCTCAGGGGAATATTAATCCGAATGATACTGGCTGGTCTGTGTTAGTTTAGTATGGTTATACTTCCTAAAATATTAGCCAAAGATAACACAATATGCAATGTCAATCTCTTTAACAGACGCTGAAGTGGTAGCCATATTACTTTTCTAATTAATCAGTTCGTCAGGAAGTTCTGTGAAATTATTTCTTGATATCCTAATCTAAACTTGACGATGAACCGAATATGTATACAAACACACACACACAAAAGGACACACACACACACACACACACACACACACACATGGATAAACGTTGATGCATGACATGCACACACACACATCCGCACGCACGCACGCATGCAAGGACGTACTCATAAATTACACTCCCCACAAAAAAAGCTCAACACGAATCAAAGCGAAGTTATACCGAAAGGGAAACATAAGCATGCACGTGCATACCACAAGATAGAGAGATAGGGAGTGAGAGAGAGAGAGGGGTGTCTTACACTCATACAAGTAATAAAATGAACACACACATTCAGACATTACTATTGTGTGTGTATGTACTCATATGCATAGACTTATACACACACAAATATGTACATTTATATATTATATATGTAATGTACATATGTATATATATATATATATATATATATATATATATATATATATATATATATATATATATATATATATATATATACGTATATGTCTATGTACGTGTATGTTTCAGTGTGCGCCCCTGAATGTCTCTATCTAACTCTATTCCTCTCTCTCCACCCTCTCTATGCATGTGTTCTCTACTAATATGCATTGATAATTGGAACGCAAGAACATATTTCAACACCCTGAAGCTATTTAAAAAAGAAACTTTTAACTGCAGAAGAAACCAAAAATATTATGTAGCAAATAGCAGTTGATGAGCTTACTGACTTTTAAAACCTTACAATTCTCATAAACATAAAAACAAAATATTGAACATTTCCGCATAATGTAAAACTCAACTTAATGTGCTTGTTATACAAGTAATAAATTTATTTGAAAATTTAATAGTTATTGATTGTTGCACATGCTAGCGCATAATGTGCCAGAAATAACACTTTATTTAGAAATATATATATAATGATGATTATAATTATTCTTGATATGTGCAGGCAGATTTCAGCGTGACTATACTAATTGTGTTGTATTTCGACTATTGAGAACAACTTCTCCCTTCAGAGAATGTGTATTGAAAACAAACATATGATTCAGTGATAGAGAGGACTTTGAGATACCAGTGTTTCCATCTGGTTGTGTCTCTTCAGTTAAAGCTGCACCCGGATCACTGAATCTAAATAGTAAAGGTCTAAAGAGAGAAGTTGTTCTCCGAAAGCGACATTTAACAGCAATTAGTATATGAATATACTCATTATTGTTTCGATTCTTGTGGGTGAATGAAAGGTGAAGTGTGAATGTAGGCAACTGAGGTGGGTCGAAATACCACCATTCGTAATTAGTGTAGCTGAACTGCGGAGAAAAAAACAACCCAAAGAACAAAAAGCAAAACAAGAACAAAAAATATAAACTTCATCAGCTAAGAAGAAAGCTATTATGTAGTATCTCGATCTTCTACAAATAACTGTCCAATTCACTTTTTAAATCCTGCTGTACTGTCTTTAAAAGAATATCATATTCAATAACGTATATATCGTGGATATAGAAAAAGTCGATATGTCCACATTTTGTAACAGTTTACTTTATATGTCAGCTTGATAAAGGTTGACTCGGAATTAAATAATTCATTTACCTGACAAATATACATAATGACTTCCTACTTTCTCAAACAAAAACATGACATTATTCGGTGAAGGATGATTCTTGTTGCTGTTATTATATAAAGCTTGTCAATTGTGAGCAGATTTTTGATCAAATCAAAGGCATTCTAACCGTACCTGTCCCATTTATTTTTTTTTTTTACTAGCAAATGTAGCCCAGACTACATTATGTGTCCATATTTTTAAAGAGAATATGGTGTTATTTAAGAAACGTTCTTGACTGTTATTTCTAGTCGCTCGAGCGGCCACGTAGAGGTCTTCGCATTAACGCAGTCAATTCTGGTTTCTCTAACGACTGACATGAATCATACCATTTTCCTTGTGCTCCTTCAATCAGTAACATATCTGAAGATTTATACACAAAAAAAAAAAAAATGGCTTAGATCGTACTCGTTGTCGCGCTTGTGGTGCTGGTTATTGCTGTTGTTTTCCAGAAGGTACCAAGATAGCAGAATAGTTAAAGCATCAGCAAAACTTTCTGTTATAGGAGAAAACCGAACACCCCGACGAGACTGAAGATTGACTAACCAATTACTGAGTGAACTGTCAAGGGGATAGTTGACGCTATTAATGCGACTGTGCTGGTTTACCGTGTTAGCTCGACGTGTGTTGGTTGAACAGTGAATACTGAATATCGTACCTACATTCGAGGAGTACGGAGTGCGTTCTGTGTTAACATATATTTCTATGAGAGGTTATTTTTAGATAACCACAACCAACTATTTATTTATGTAATACCCTTTTACATCAGACGTGTATACCCACATATACTCGTTTGTCTTCCTTGTACTTTTCCCTCTATCCCTTTAGTTTTTCTCTCTCTCTTTCTCGTTCTTCCCCTAATCCTTCAATCCCTCTGCCCTCTACCTCAGTTCTCCTTCTACGTGACCGGTATTCGGACAGGCATAATCTTTCTTTCTTAGCTTGACTGCCGACCGCCAACATCTCTTATGTCCTGCCTCAAAGCTTTCACTCCATATACGCCAACTCAATTTGATTCGTCTTTATTAGTCAAAACACACCTGTTGTTATTTTCTTGTTTGTATTTGTAGTTGTGTAACACGTCCTCCGTCTTTTGTCTTTGTTGTTGTACATTCGCTTGCTTTCTCAGAAAAAAACTTCAATGCTCTTAGTTTAGACTTTTTGGAGTCAACCAGATTTGAACAGTCTCAAGTGTAATTGCTCGAAACTGTAAGGACAATCTGGAAACTTGACTAAGGAGAGAAGGCCACGAATGATCTGTCCTTGCTTTTTTTCCTGTCCCTCTATTTCTTGTTTTTCCTGTACGCTTTTGTATCGTCTATCTGTCCGGATGTTTTACTGTCCTCTATTGCGTTTTTGTTCCATTATATATATATATATAATATGCCTTTGCGGACCCCAAAGGTTTAAAGGGAGAAATTGTTGACCACTCAAACCTCCACTCAAATTTGTTGGCCTTCTACCTAAATCAGAAACCATTTTCTATTCAACCTGGTCAATCAATCTGCTAGAATTAGCAACAAAATCTCCCTAGAATTTCACGATAGTCTCTTAATAAACGAAGGAATTCTCGGATAATGTTGATCTAAACAAGCGATAAAAAGCATCCTTCTCGAGCCCTATGAAGTCATAAGGGCCGTTTCCCTGGTTTTCCTGGCGTATATATAATTACCCCACTGGACGGGACGCTGAACTGTCACAAGAGTATTCATTTTTACCGGCTGAGTGGACTGGAGTAACATGAAATGAAGTGTTTTGTTCCATCACACAATGCGTCACGCGGTCCAGATATTGAAACCACAATCTTACGACGATTAGTCCAACAACCTGAACCTAGCTCACATGACTCCACAGAGAAACAATACCTCATTCAAAAATAATAAATGACATGATAACCATGACTAGAAGACTTCTAAT
>NC_142932.1:92484998-92492498 GCF_046866305.1 Octopus bimaculoides | reverse complement strand
AGACACAAAGACATACACGCACATATGTGTGTGTGTGCGTGTATATATATACACATATGTACATATATATATATATATATATATATATATATATATATATATATATAAACAAATAGTAAATGAGTGTATGCATATATACGTACAGGTATGTGCATACCGACATCCACATGTATGTATAGGTGCATATCTGGGTACAGGACATTGCAAACAAACGTAGACGAGAACACACGAGCCACATAGAGAACATTCTACTTCATGAGCCATCCACGTTTTAACACCGGTAGAATGCTCTCTATGTGGCTCGTGTGTTCTCGTCTACGTTTGTTTGCAATGTCCTGTACCCAGATATGCACCTATACATACAGGTGGATGTCGGTATGCACATACCTGTACGTTTATATGCATATACTCATTTACTATTTGTTTTTACATGATTGAACGCAGCGCCTTCCAACTGTAAGTAGTTTTCGTAAACTCATATCCTCCGACGCTACTCTATCTCTTTCTCTTTCTCTTTCTCTTTCTTTGTTCCCCCTTTCGTTCTCCCTCTTTACTACTACGTATCTCGCTTTACCCCTCTCGTTCTTCCTCTGTTACTACTACGTACCTCTTTTTTCCCCCTCGTATTTCCTCTCTTTCTCTTTTCCCCTGTTGCTCACCTATTCTTCTACTTCCTCCCTTTGTTTCTCCCTCTACCACTCTCTCTACCGGCATGGTCACATGCTTCCGGTCAATAATCCTTTCCTTCCTTGGCTTTCGCCAAGCAACGCACGCACCACTTTGTCTCTCTCGGGTTCGTGCCTCATCGCGTTCATACACACATAATTTTTCTCGTCTGGCCGTAAAGCCTTTTCTGTTTGTTTTCCTCTCTTGTTTTTTGTCCGCCACTACATTCCTCCATGGCTAGATTTAATTTGCGCATACAAATTTAATCTGCGATCCATGTGACGAGCCGTTTTAACGATGCGTCCTGCCCAAGCTCGTCGAAACGCCGGTGTTAAAACGTGGGTGGCTGATGAAGTAGAATGTTCTCTATGTGGCTCGTGTGTTCTCGTCTACGTTTGTTTGCAATGTCCTGTACCCAGATATGCACCTATACATACAGGTGGATCTCGGTATGCACATACCTGTACGTATATATGCATATACTCATTTACTATTTGTTTTTACATGATTGAACGCAGCGCCTTCCAACTATATATATATATATATATACATATATATAGCTATATAGATAGATAGATAGATAGATATAGATAGATAGATATAGATATATACGACAGCCTTCTTTCAGTTTCCGTCTACCAAATCCACTCACAAGATTTTGGTCGGCCCGAGGCTACAGTAGAAGACACTTGCTCAAGGTGCCGTGCAATGGGACTGAACCTGGAATCATGTGGTTGGGAAGCAAGCTTCCTATCAGACAGCCACGCCTGCATATATATATATATATATATATATATATATATATATATATATATATATATATATATATATATATATATATATATATATATATATATATATATATATATATATATATATATATATATATATATATATATATATGTATATATATATGTATATATATATATATATATATATATATATATATATATATATATATATATATATATATATATATATATATATATATATATATACATATATATATACAGACAGTGTGCATAACTGTTTTGTTATTCTGCAAAGTTTATAAGTGTCAATCGAAACGTTTAGGTTTTTGTCCTTATCCAAAACTTCTTCACAAAGTGCTTTACTGAAAAACTTTTACGATTCAGTCCGTAAGTACAGAAAAGAATAGGGAAAAACGTATTGCTGCTGACGAACAATAGAGAATGCTACAGGATAATAGAGACGAGGCTTACTGCAAATTCACGTTGCATATTTAAGTGCTGGCTAAGCAAATTTAGCTCAATTGAAACGATTTCTGAACACGAATCTAATACGAGTGTTTTGAATTAAAGTAATTTATCTTCATTTATGACCAACAAAAATTCTAAGTATCTGATGAATTGATCAAAAATAGACTGAAATAAGGTTAGCAGTATCAGTTACTGTCATTGTTTAGTGATGGTTATCGATCATTTGAAAGAATTTGTAAAAGACAATCGACAAAGTGGTATTAGATTACATTGAAATAAGTGCTCTTTTATAATTAAAATATGGCGAGTTTAGCTCTAAGATGCTGATTTAAAAGAATGTGTGCCAGGAAAGAGTTTTTTTTTGCATATTCATAAATTGATGGCTATTTTAATTAAGAGGCACATATCTATCGTGGTGTGGGTTTTTATGTAAAAGTGAAGACAACGTAGATCTCAGATACCATTTTAGGTGTAAATCCTATTTCATTTATTAAAGTACAGTAACTTTCTCATAGGTTTATGTTAATAGCAGACGATATGAATTTAGAAAAATATATGAGTTGTGCAATGGGTAGTACTCCTTCTATGGTAGGAAGTAAATATTTAATTTAAGGATACAACATCCTTCACCAGTGCTATGGACTCATAAGAACCAGTTCCCTAGTTTCCGTGGCGTATGTATATATATTTATCTCCCTGAACGAGATGCCGGTCCATCACAGGATTACTTACTTTTACCAGCTTAGTAAGCTGAAGCAATGTGAAATGAAGTATTTTGCTCAAGAAACCAACGCGTCACCCTGTCTAAGAATTGAAACTACAATCTTACAATCATGAGTCCAACGCCGTAACCACAAGGCCACACGCCTCCACAATAATTTAATTTGGACAAGAATAGTAGAGATATGATTAAAACGTCTGCAAATCATGTGTTTATGTTATATTGTATTTCATTTTAGTATTTGGTTTGCTAGATTCTTGGATATGGAATCATGTGCTGAAGCAAGAGAAATGGTAATACACGAGATGCCACTTCTTTTACTACTATTGGTGACACTATTGGTGCCACTAAGGTGGCAGGATTGTTAGCACCCTGGACAAAATGCTTAGCGGTATTTCGCTACGTTCTGAGTTCAAATTCCGCCGAGGTCGACTTTGCCTTCCATTCTGTTGGAGTCGATAAATTAAGTACTAGTGAAACACTGCAATCGACCAGTCCCTTCTCCACAAACTTCAGACCTTGTGCATTAACAGAAAGAATTATTGCTCAATTAATTAAACCTTTTATCAATTAACTAACGGATTGTTTGTTAAAACGTTCTGGCAGTCAATGAACCAACCAAGGTTGTCAAAACCTTTTCATCACCATTTGTAACCTCCTCAGTGTCATACACTACTTACTCCAAGACTGCTTCAGGCTTATTTACCTTTATGTATTTAGCATTATTTTGAAAGACTTCCACCAACCTTAGCATTTTCATAACTGAGATTCCAGTCAAGTTTTCTAATATCGATTTGCATATAACAAACATATCGTCAGATCTAAATACTTACAAAGTAATTTCATAATTTCAGGAAATTTCTGAAACTGCATTGATGTTAAATGAAGAACTGTTTTCTTTTATTCATTGTTTTTAAATTTTACTATTCTATTAAATTAGCAAGAACTAAAAAGTTATTTCAAACCAAAAGAAAATTATTTCCGAATAGGAAACGGTTATATAGTTAAGAATCTTGCTTCGCAACCATTTGGCTATAGATTCAGCCCCAGTGTGCAGTAAATTAGACAAATGCCTTATTCTACAGCTCCCTATAAACCAATACCGTGTGAGTGAATTTGGTTGATAGAAACTGTGTACAAGACTGTTATGTGTGCGTGTGTGTGTACAGTTCTTTGTTTGTTTCCACATCGTTTGACTGCTGGTTTTCGTTTTTTACGTCCTCGTAAATTAGCAATTCGGCAATTAGATAGAATAACGAACAGACTTTAAAAGAATAAGAAGTGAGGGTAGTTTTTCCCTGAACCATTCAAGTTGGTGCCCCAGCATGGCCTGAGTCGAATAACTGAAACAAGTGAAAAAAAAAAGAGAAAAAACGAACATAGTACAGACCAGAATATTGGAGAAAATCGTCAAAGATGAAAAGGAAAGCTTTGCATTTTCTGTTTATTATATACATTGTAAAAAATCTCGATAATGTAAATGAAATGTTTCATCTTCTATTAATAAGATGTCTGAACTGTTAAAAGTGTTAGACATACTTAGAAAAATTTTCCATTAGACGATTTCTAATATTAATGGCTTTAAAAAAGACATTCAGAAGATATATTCGGCAAAATATTTTAATAATTTGTATATCGAAAGATTTATTTGAAATACAATTTTCGATGTATTTATTCTTCAAGTAATAAAACAGTATTCTAAAGTAGACTTAAAATAGATAACATCTCGTATCCAGTCAATAATATAGACGCAAAATATAACAGAGAGAAGGAAATTTATTGTTAAAATAATATTAATTCAAATTTTCATACTTCGAAATTTTCTCTTGTATTATACGCGTATATTTTGTTACGGTGGCTATTATATATATTCTTTTATTCTTTTATTTGTTTCAGTCATTTGGCTGCGGCCATGCTAGAGCGCCGCCTTTTGTCGAAGAAATCGATCTCAGGACTTCTTCTTTGTAAGCCTAGTACTTATTCTATCGTTCTCTTTTGCCGAAACGTTAAGTTTCGGGGACGTAATACTGATAAAATGTGGTAAGGAATAGATGTGTTAAGCTCTTAGTTTTAAAAGCCACGTAACTGTTCGATCTGCTGGCGAGGTAACTGTTTTAATCTAAACATACACTGTGTCTGGGTACACAAGTAATTATCATTTCGATATATCATTTCTTCGAAACGCGGAGTAGATGGAACAGGGACAACTGAAAAAGGGAAATATTCTTTGTGTTGCACGTCTCGTTCCTCTGGTTTCTTTTTCGTTGTTCGAAAAAAAGTTCGTTTTCTGTCTTCGTCTTTATGTTTTCGTTTCTCATTGTGTTTGACGTTTTTTGTGGTGTCCTGTACCCATATATGCATGTGTGTACGCATATAGATGTAGGTATGTACATATATGTATGGATATATGCACATATTTATATATTATTTATGTTATATATAATATATATATATATATATATATATATATATATATATATATTACAAATGGTGAGGGATTATCAATCCGGGCAAAATACTTCATAAACTCCCTATTGGAACACTAGGCTAACGATATTATTTAGATTAGAGAACTCCAAGTAATCTTTTGGTAGGGTCCCAAGTCATGGCTCATCACAATTCTACATCGTAAATCTGTGGATGAGCTTCAGATAAATTGTTTTTTACAGAGTGATATATAAGAGACAAATTAAAAGTAATGTTCATTTCATATAAGTCCTTTATTAGAGCAAACTTGGCTTACAACTGTTTCCAGTAGTCATTATAAGTACATTATATACATATGTGTGTGCGTGTGTGTATCTATGTATGATGGATTCTCCTGTCGATAACGACGTATGAGCGTTCAGCTTCTGCCGAACGACCTGCACAAATGATTTGCTTAGAGCAGTGGTCCTTAAGTAGGGTCAAGATGGCCACTGAGGGGGAGAGGGCATTGATTTGGGGGCACGCAACAAAATAGTAATTGGGGATCCACGGCAGTATTTTAAGAATCCCTGAAAAGATTTTGCTTTAGATGTATGCACAGACAGGTATCTTTCTCCAACATTTTACACAGTTCACAGGCGTAGGAGTGGCTGTGTAGTAAGTAGCTTTCTTACGAATCACATGGTACCGGGTTCAATCCTACTGCGTGGCACCTTGGGCAAAGAGTCTTCTACTATAGCCTCGGGCCGACCAAAGCCTTGTGAGTGGATTTGGTAGACAGAAACTGAAAGAAGCTCGTCGTATATATGTATATATATATCTATATATATATATATGTGTGTGTGTGTGTGTGTGTGTGTGTGTGTGTGTGTGTGTGTGTGTGTGTGTGTGTGTGTGTGTGTATGTGTGTGTGTGTGTGTGCTTGTGTGTCTGTGTTTGTCCTCCTCACATTGCTTAACAACCTATGCTGGTTTGCTTATGGCCCCGTAACTTAGCGATTCGGCAAAAGAGACCGATAGAATAAGTACTAGGCTTACAAAGAATAAGTATTGGGGTCGATTTTCTCGAATAAAAGGCGGTGCTCCAGCATGGCCACAGTCAAATGACTGAAACAAGTAAAAGAGTAAAAGAGAGAGAATTCAACCTACACAAATAGGTATTTTGAAAGGAGTTTCTATAAAACTATTTTTAAACATAGAATAGCTATGAGAGTCCTCCAGAATAAAATAATAATTAGAGGGGTCCATAGATAAAAAAAAATGGCTGAGAACCCCTGGTTTAGAGTGATGAAATGCTAGTATCGTACTCACTCTCACCATCAAAGCGACGTTGTCTGAACAGGTGCACGGCGTACCGCGCTTCGGTTGACAAAGTGATCGCAGAACAATGCGTGATGAAGTGTAGTGTTTTGCCTAAGAACACAACGCATCATCTGGTTTAGGAGTTGAAACCACTATTTGGCGATCGCAAGTGCAAGGCCCTAACCACTAGGCCATGTATATGTTTGTGTGTGTGTGTGTATGTGTGTGTGTGTGTGTGAGAGAGAGAGAGAGAGAGTATGTGTGCGTGCATATACATATATGTATTCATAGCAGGTTAGATGTGAATATTTCCTCCGTCATTTCGCTTTCAATAGATGCATACATGTATACAAATAGACATATAGACATACATTCGTACTTACACGATGCATACTTACATACACACGTTCACACACGCGCATACATAATCGCATGCATGCATTACAAGGTCGTAGCATTACTAAAACAACATACGCCATGTTATTCATCTCCACGCGTACACCCACTTACACTCACACACACACACACATGCACAAGCATACACATACGTACACGCAATAAGAGTAACAAAACCAAAAACAACAACAACAACAACAATAGTAGTAGAAACAATAAAAACATAAATATACTGGCGGCAACAGAGAAGGAAAAAGGGGGAAATAATCTTGGTTAAACAAGGATTCTTCTGGAAACCACCATTTTCTTTTTTTTTTTCTTTTCTTCTCGCGTTGATATGCTCGGCTAATACCATTCTTAAGTTCCATGTCAAACTAACATTATAAACTAGAATGAGAGGTAAACCAGATTACAGGCAGGATGTTTAGTGTCATGCATCTTGTTCTAACACTGGCGGTCATCTGAACAAACCAAACAAATTGCAATGGAATTGGCACTTTTGGCACTGATTTACTGAACGTCTGTGAATACATACATAATATACATTTGCTACACTTATATGCAGATGCATATATATATGTGTGTGTGTGCGTGTGCGTGTGCGAGGATGTGCGAGGGTGTGTGTGTGTGTCTGTTTGTGTTTGTGTGTGTAAGACCTGTGGTGTGTGTATTAATATATACACAAACATATAAATATGTATGCATATACTCGCACGCAAGTATGTATGTATGTGTGTACGTATGTATGTATATATATATATTTATACGT
>NC_142932.1:92479998-92482498 GCF_046866305.1 Octopus bimaculoides | reverse complement strand
AAACAAAATTACGACGTAGACTAGACATAAGGAACACACTTCGAGTGTCATTGTTTCCTGTTACTCCCTGATAGGACCATCTAGTTGCAGGCAAACATGCTCAAGGCTCCCACTGATTCTACATTATGGAGAGTTGATATTGATGTGATAACAATGTAATAAGCATTGATTCAGGGAAACTAAGCACGCAAGTGTGTGGCCAGGCTGGAACCCAGATATGAGAGTCAAAAGATTATACGATTGTTCTTCACTTTAATAAATTGCTCTTTTTATTATTGTTCTCTTTATCGAAATACACTTAAGTTGCACACATGTGCCATTACCAGTCCGTGGAAAGATTGTCCGGCATGAAGCCGGTCCGTGGAATAAAAAAATGGTTGGAGACCACTGTTATAGCAGACGAAGTCGGAAAATGAAATGTTTTCTTCACCGTTAAGAAACTAACTATTGTCCGTAATGTTGAGTTTTTCAAGAAAAATGACATTTAAATGACTGAGGCTTTTTTTTGTTCTTTTTTTAATTTTATTTTTTTATCCAAAATGGATTTATATGGCCACTCATGTAATTTGGAAAGCTGTCAGTTCTGCTAAATTTATGATGGTACGTGAAATGTTGGCTACAAAAATAAATGAAACTGAATTTATCTAATTGAAGCGTTCTACAACAGAGAAATCTGTTTCGATATAATAAGAGATTCTATACCATCAAAAATGAATGATAATAATAATAATAATAATAATAATAATAATAATAATAATAATAATAATAATAATATCAGAAGACAGGAAAAAGAAAATTCTAACTTAGCTCTCACGACTTTGTTCCAATCCTATTGTGGTTTGTGAGGATAGTGGGTTTGCTTGTAAGTCTAAAGTTGATTTGATGGTGTGATGTCCTATCGCAGAGACAAGCAAGCATTGAATAATTAACTGAGAACTTGAATCCAAATATGTTGAAATCAACGAGAGAGTCCATTGTATATAGATACATATATGTATATGCGAGCGTGCACGCACACACATATGCAGACAAAGATACATAGATAGGTAGATAGATATAAGGATAAATAAATAGGTGGGTAGGTAGGGAGGTAGGTAGGTAAGTAGGTATATATATATATATATATATATATATATATATATATATATGTAGATATATAAATATATATATAGATAGATAGATAGATAGATAGATAGATAGATAGATAGATAGACAGAAAGAGATAGCTTTATGTATGTGAGAGAAGATGAAAAGGAAGATTAGAAAAGAAAGAATGAATGAATGAAAGAAAAAAGAAAGGAAGAAAGAATGAATGAAAGAAAAAAAACAAAGAAATAAAGAAAGAAGGAAAGAAAGAAAATAAGGAAGGAAGGCAGCGGGGGATATATTTGGGAATATATTTGAAATATCACCCGAGTTGTGAGGCAAAATGTGAAATAAAGTTACTCGTAATTTTTTATGTATTTGATAGTTTGTGTTGTTTTATATATTTCTTTGAGGAATTGTGTTCGTCATTTATTTTGTTTTCGCTTTCCTACCTTTGAAGTGTCATCATCGTTTGAGAAGAAACTGGTTTCGCTTTCAAATTGTCATCGCTGACGACAGGTTTGACAGTGTGAGGAAGGATGTTGGTTGTTAGGCGAAGGTTGTGGTGGAAAGAAATGGCTTCTCCATCATACTTTACATGCGATATTAGTCGAAGAAAGGGACAGGATTTTGCTTACGGTGAACTGAAAGAAAATCTGCGGGAACGCTTTTCAATAAGTCTTGTTACTGATAGTCTTGTTTGGCAGTCAGCCTTCTCTGTAGCGACAGATATGTCGGTATGACAGACAGGGAGAGACCCCGATATACAGAGTGAATGAAAAAGGGGAAAGAGACAGAAAGTGAGAGAGAGAGAGAGAGAGGGACGGAGAAAGTGGAAGAGAGAGGCAAAGGCGGTAGGTCAGAAAACAACTAGTCAGAATTAGAGGACGGAGGACAAGCCGGGGTACTGGCAGACATGTGTTCAGACATGAAGAGAAATAGATAAGTTGGCGGTGTTAAATTTGATTGAAAGCCGGTGCTGAAAAGACGTGTGTGTGTGTGTGCATGTATGTGTGTATGTGAGAATGTGTGTGTGTGTATGTGTGTGTATGTACCCGCGTGCGCGCTTCAATATATGTATGTATGTGTGGGGGAGGGGCTTGATGTGTGATGTACAGATGAAAAGATACAACAAAGCAGAAATGGATGTTTTATGAAAACAGCTCATTGTGGGAGCTAAAATAGACATTGTTTCATATATATATATATATATAGATATATAGATACAAACACACACACACACACACACACACACACACACACACATATAGCGGCCTCTATTCTAAACTAGGCGTTTCGAAGATATATATATATATATATATATATATATATATATATATATATATATATATATATATATATATATATTAAATCTCTGAACGAGGTATTAACAGTAACTGCACGATAAAGTGAA
>NC_142932.1:92459998-92472498 GCF_046866305.1 Octopus bimaculoides | reverse complement strand
AAGGTAGTACATAATTTCTTATAATGCTTAAAAGGTTTTAAGAACCAACACTGTATGTCAAAGAGCCTCTCCAATTCAATGCCAGACCTATAAATTTCGGTGCTGCCCCATTGTTGTTCTGCGCTTTTCACCCGTTTATATTCTTTAGAAATAATTTGTTCACAAATATGGATATATCGATCCTATTCCTATATATTATGTATTGTACCTGAATTAGAATCATTATTAATATTTTGTCGTCTGAGGTCGATGTGATCGGTTAACCCACTTCCACGAAATTGCTGTCTTCACGTTCTGAGATCAAATACCACCGGAGTCAACTTTGCTTTTCGTCCTTTCGGGGACGATAAATTAAGTACCAGTTATGCACTGGGGTAGATGTAATCGACTTAATCCCTTCCCCCAAATTTCAGGCCTTGTGCTTCCAGTAGAAGGGGTTATTCAACAAATGGCGGCGAGCTGGCAGAAACGTTAGCACGCCGGGCGAAATGTTTAGCGGTATTTCATCTGCCGTTACGTTCTGAGTTCAAATTCCGCCGAGGTCGACTTTGCCTTTCTTCTTCCGGGCTTGATAAATTAAGTACCAGTTACGCACTGGGGTCGATGTAATCGACTTAATCCCTTGGTCTGTCCTTGTTTGTCCCCTCTATGTTTAGCCCCTTGTGGGCAATAAAGAAATAAGAAGGGGTTATTAACTGTTTGCTGAAGGTGAAAGGCGGGCGAGTTTGCAGAATCGTTAGCATGCCAAGCAAAGACTTAGCAGCGTTTCGACAATCTTCTCGTTCTGAGTTCACATTTCGCCAGGTCGATTTTACCTTTCGTCTTTCTGGGGTTGATAAAATAAGTACCTGTCTCAGCACTGGGGTCGATGTAATTAATTTAACACTTTCGTAAAAGTGCTGGCCAAAAGAAATTCGAAATCAATATTTAATTGAAGGTATCTGCCGGAAAAATACTTAGCAGTATCTCTTTCCGCTTCGTTCTGAGTTCAAATGCCGCCGAGATCGACTTTTCTTTTTCATCCTTTCGGGCTCAATAATTGAGCACTGGGGTTGATGTAATCCACTGTTAGCCTCCTTACAAATTTCAGGCCTAATAAAAAGAATTATTATAATTTAGCCGAATAATAGAATCATTACAACACAAGAATACCATTTTGGTATTTCTTCGAGATGCTGAGTTCAAACACTGATAAAGTTAACTTCACCTCTCATGCACCAGTATCAGTTAATTACTGGAGTTGAACCCCAAATTTTAAGATCTCATATGCAGGTTACATGGTAATCACAGCGCATGACCCTCCACTTAGAATTTTCTTCAGGTCTAGTAGACCATCCCGCTCAAAAGGTCCCTGAATAAGGGTTTTTTAAGGATGTTGAACGAAACACCCATGTTTCCAGAGGTGAATTATCCAAACCCCACCAAATTCCTTTCAACACATGGCTATAATACTCCCCCACTACTTCTGCTTGTGGTCAGTGATGCACATATCGTCTGCCACTAAGGGACATGCACAACTGGTTAAGGTCAAACAACTGATAAGCAGATCTGTGGTATTAAGCAGAATATTTGCTGTAGCCCATCTTTTTATACCAAGACAAAACAATGTACATGATAACACTTCCAATCAGTTAAGATCAGAAGCCATGAGAGCCACTGCTTGGTACTGCATCATCATCATCATCATCATCATTATTATTATTATTATTATTATTATTATTATTATTATTATTATTATTATTATTATCATTATTATCATTATTATTATTACTACTACTAAAGCGGTGGGCTGGCAGAATCGTTAGCACGCTGGACGAAATACTTAGAAGCATTTCGCCCGTCACTACGTTCTGAGATCAAATTCCGCCGAGGTCGACTTAGCCTTTCTCACCTCCGAGTTCGATAAATTAAGTACCAGAGTAACTCTAGGGTCAATGTAATCGACATTCCCCTTCCCTAAAAATGGCTGCCCTTGTTACAAAATTTGAAACCATTATTATTATTATCTTTATAGCATTGGACAGAATGTGCAGCGGCACCTTCCAGCTCTCTATGCGTTCAAATTTCACCGAGACATCTTATTTTATTGACCCCGAAAGGAGTCAATTAAATAAAATATCAGTCAAATACTAGGGTCGTTGTAATCGACTACCTCTCTCTTCCCAAAATTCCAGGCCTTGTGTCACTCAGAATCAATTATTATTATTGTTGTTGTAGTCAGGTGGCGAGCTGGAAGAATCGTTACTGCGCCGAACAAAATACTTGGCGGCATTTAATGCATCTTTATTTTTCTAAGTTCAAATTCCGCTGAGGTCGACTTTCCTCTTCATTCTTTCAGGGTCGCTACAATAAGTACCAAATGATCAGAGGGTCCGATGTAATCAACTTACCCACTCCACTGAAATTGCTGGCCTTGTGCCAAAATTTGAGATAATTAATGTTGTAGTAGTTTTTTAAAGAAATTTTATATGGTCACAAGTCAGTATAATAAAATATAACATAATTTTTCAAGTGTTATCAGATCACTTCCGCCAAAAGTGACAAAAAAATAGTGATAGTAAAATATGTTAAAAAATCAGCAAACATATACGACCATAAAAATTATACAACAATGTTCTCTGAAAGATACATGTACATTTGTCATCCATCTAAATATATTCGTTATTTCTCCATTTCTTAGCTGGATTAGTCATACGATATAATGGAGTGTTTGCTAAAATACATTGCCAGTAATAACACTCATGAAATGACAGCTGACATTAACAAAAATATTCTTAAGTGCTTCAAATCGATCAGCTCACGATATACCCAATTGAACGTTCTGTATTTTATCATTTTGTTTTTTTTTCATTTTCATTAACATATAGTTATTTTGCTTGTTACTCTCCGCCACTAAACTTGTTGACAGAATTCATGTTATCGTCTACAAATTTCATTTATACACCTTCATATGATATATATGTATATATATATATAACATTCAAGCGACGTTACGGTGACGATATATGTATACTTTTCTTTCAAACGTTAGTATCTTTCGGCCAGTTCGAAAGCGACATATTACAGGAGTGATGGCATTGTCGATTCTGTTGAATCTATTGTACTTAATAGTTGTTGGCTTTAATCTTTGGTCAATAAATCCTAATATATATATATCACGCCAGCTTAATTCAATTCCTTCCTAGTCGAAAGACACTTGTTGTTTTGTCCTGTTATTTGCATTTGTATTTGTGTAACATTTGTCCATTTTTTTCCCGTCCTTGTTTAGGTACACATTCGCTGCTTTCTTCCAGGGAGTCTAGGGCTCTTAGCTTAGTTTTTCCTTGGGGCTGGCCAGATTGGAGCAATCTCGAGTATAACCAGCCGAAATTGCAAAGATAATCTGAAACTTGACTGAAGAAAGAAAACTTCGAATGACCCGTCCGTGTTTCTTCTTGTCCCTTTTTTGTATCATGTCTGGATGTTTTGTCTCTTTTTTGTATCATCTAGCTGTCAGGATGTTTTGCATTCTTGTCCCATTTTTGTATTCCTTTTCATATATGTATATATATATATATATATATATATATATATATATATATATATATATATATATATGTAATATGAAGGGTTTAGTTCACTAGTGTCCTCAATAAAATGTACGCACAACAGACCTGATATAATGATTTGGAATAGAGAAGAGTAACTGAGCACAGTTGTGGAAATTAGCTGCCCAGCAGATGTAAACATAAAGCTGAAGATCAGAGAAAAAGAAAGAGAGCACCTATGCTGAACTATTGAGAAACCTGCAGTTACTCTATCCAGATTACAAGTTTAGGATTATACTTGCAATTATTGGGGCCCTGGGATATATAACACACTGCCTAAATACCAATCATGAGAAATTAGGCTTCTCAAAATTAGAAGCGAGAAAGCTACTTCGAAAACTACAGATCCAGTCCATCTCTGGAACTGTAAAAATCTGTAAAAATTTCCAGGAGTTTATCATTTAAACATGGGATCTATTTTAAGACGGGGGCCACATTTTTCATTAATGTTTTACGTAGTGTTTTTGGTACGGAAAGACTTTCAAACTTCGTATACTTATCTATTTTGTGTTATAGAACAGAAAAATATTTTTGAATTCGAATTTATTTCATGTAAAAAATTGTCTTATTTCGATAATTTCAACCAATCACTGACAAGTATTCAGTTGTTTACATTTACTCCTTTGTCTGATCAAGCGATGTAAAGCGTATTTAATCTCCATACCTTCGTTTTATTTGCTTTTTTCATTTAAAATTTGTTTTAACCCTAACCCTAACCCTAATCCTAACCCTAACCCTAATCCTAACCCTAACCCTACGGTTAGGGTTAGGGTTAATTATTTCAGAATCGTTTGTTTATGTAGTCGGCACTTAATGTATATCGGCTGAATGGATGTCAGTGATTGGTTGAAATTAGAGAAGTACGACAACTTTCACATGGAATAACTTATGGGTTTCCTTTTTTTAAGAAGACTAAGAGAAAGAGATGTTTTATATGACACATTCTACCAGTGTTCCAAGTTTCAAAGTGTTTCGTTAATGAAAAATGTGGCCCCCGTTTTAAAAAAGATCCTAAACATGTCTTGATATGCAACTATATGCATGAAAATTCATACATAAAACAAACCGTACAAATCTGCACACATACATACATACATACATACATACATACATACATACATACATACATACATACATACAAAGAAACAAAAATACCCTGTTGCTGATGTTGAAATTCCAATGAAGGAGCCTTGAAACTATGTTACAAACCGAATCTTTCTCTATTGGCAAGAAATCTTACCACAGAAACCACGAATAATATTACAATTACGTATATAATTATTGGTACATGATTCCACTTGCAGTACTACGACAGCTACTAATGCAATCAGATTTTCAACCAGAGAAATGATATTCTTAAAGAGAATTCAGAAACACGCGTACAATACATAACGCTGTCTCTGTAGATAAATACATACATACACACACGCACAAACACACACACACACACACACACACACACACACACACACACTCACATACGTACGTACGCACACACACGCACAGGTACACACAAAAATTCACATGTAATATAAATATATAATATATGTATGTATACACACCCATTCATAAGCACGCACAAACGTACATTTATATGCATGTGTAATTACATGTGAATGCGTGCGTGCTTGCATCTGTGTGTGTGTATGCGTTTCTATGTGTTTGCGCGCGCGCGCGCGCGCGTGTGTGTGTGTGTGTGTGTGTGTGTGTGTGTGCATTTCGAGGCATTTTCTGTTTTCTGAGAAACACCCTCAACTTTAGATGAGTTGAGATGCGTACTGTGAAACTTCTCAAACCATATACGCGCGCGCTCACACACAGACGCTCGCGCGCGCAGACGCTAACACACACACACGCACGCGAACACTCACACTATTACTACTCTTGTTGCTGCTGTTGCTGCAACACATTCACAAACTTAAATTAATATACAAATGCGAAACCATACACTCATACATAACCTTCCCTCCCGACAATAAGATAAAACATTTGGCACCCACTTCACATTCAGTTTCACAATGAACGCACATACACACACACGCACACACGCGCGCTCACACACATAGACGCATCTACATACACGCACATACACGCATACATATAGACATGCAAATAGACATAAACACAACCTCTACACATTTACAGACACATACATCAACAAGTCCCTTCCCAACCCATCAAAATCCGATGCAGACTGATTTCACCGTCTCCCGCATATAATCGCCAAGCACGAAGGCTTCTCAGGTCAGTTCGCTTCAACAAGGTGATTAGCTCTGACGTTGTTCACTCAATCACACTCAAAAATGTCCTCTTCATATCTGTCATCCTTAACTAAAACACTTCAGCATTTGTCTCATTACCGATAGTTATCGCAGCCTATATGTGACTACGCAACAGTGTGTCTTCTCGTCCAAAAAGAGGCAAGTTTTTTGACTCTATCAACTATAAACCCATTGCTAACATTTCAGAAACTGTAGAGGTAGCTGTAGAAAACTATCCTAAAATCTTGTTTCCATCCACACTGACCATTAGTATCCTTTTATAGAGCAATATCAATCAAACATTTTCAATTATACCTCGCTTACCAATTTTCTGTCGTTGTCTGAAATATGTTGAAAGTAATACTTTTGCACTCAACGTTATTAATGAAGCTTTGGTTGTGACTGGTACAAGAGCTTTCTTAACAAGTTTAACCGAGAATAGGTACCACCTGTTGCTTTTCTCTCAAGTGTCTTGAGAGGCCAATCTGTTCCTTGAGACTTTGATGTACTTCAGTTTCGGTTATAACCCATGCGTTTTTCTGTATCCAAGTCGATGATATCTTGATGCTTCCAACCAAATATGATACAAGCAGCACTGTGTATATGATAGACGTCCTCTGTGCTTGATCACCTTTCGCGCGTAAACGCCAGTCACATGGAAGCTAAAATCTCACGTAAAATGAGATTTACTTCTAGAAAAAAAATTTTAAATATACTTCAATACGGAAAACACCACTTAGTCTACTTTAGCATTGCTAAAAACTTTGTAGAAACACATATCACAACTTCCCTATTGGTGGATAATTCACAGTTACAACACCCGTAAAATTCATACAAGACTACATAGTCTCGAAAGATCTCTCCTATAAAAACAACAAACATTTTACTGCTCAGACTCGAATTTTATCCCAGAAGTTGTATTCCAGAGTTTTATGCTCTCTCTTCATTATTAAATTACTTCAGCGTTAATTCTATACAAGATACAAATACGCTTAGCAAACAAGTTTTATTCAAATGACTATGACGATATAGCTAGCGCGTTGCTACATTGTTAAGGAGTAAACTTGGCAAGTGCATGATTTCGGTTTCGATTACACAGCGAGGCATTCTGAGCTGGTGTCTAACCTCTGGTCATTAACAGCTTTCTGTGTAGAATATTGCCAAACGAACCGCTTCTATTTTAGATTGGTAAATTAATCCGTTTTCTGATTAAATAGCACCGTCTGCACCTCCACAGTCTTCAGCGCAATCCATTGTGTTACAAGTATTCGGGTCAGGTCTCTAGGACAAAAATAAATTTCAAAAAAATCTTTTCCTCTTCCCACTACACTAAACATTGAAAATTTTCATTAACGTACCTTTACCCGTCCAACTAAGCCACTAAAAACATAACGATCTTAAATAAATTTAAGTAAAAATGGCCAGTCATCCGACTGCAAATATTAACACCTTAACTTCAAACTTTGCAAACTATTACAACGACCCTGTATTCTTAGTCTACTTCTAATGTACTAGGTTCCTGCTCAACTGAACTACTAAGTCGTTGAACAGTACTGGCTCAGTTCATTTATACATATGCTTCTTCTCTTGTTTTCCCAACAATTTTCTCTTCCCAAAACTTATATAGATGGCTCTTATTGCTGAATTAATCTGAAATGTTTCCTGCTCATGTTAACCTGCTAATACCTATCTATAAAAATGACCACTAAATATTAACTGCATCATACAGATACATATGAAACATATAGACTCAGCTCCTAAGTCTCGGAATGGTACCGAAAAATATACATACATACATACATACATACGTACATACATCTTTAATTCATATGCTACAAATAACCACGATATATTGGACTATAAAAATCTGCATGGCTTTAAGATTTAAAAGATGATAGTTAAAAGAT
Organism: Octopus bimaculoides; assembly: GCF_046866305.1. Classification (NCBI taxonomy): domain Eukaryota; kingdom Metazoa; phylum Mollusca; class Cephalopoda; order Octopoda; family Octopodidae; genus Octopus; species Octopus bimaculoides. Next base: position 92,464,743 of record NC_142932.1, on the reverse strand, counting down.
GCTTTCTTTCACAACCTTGCTACCAAGTGGGTGGCCGGACAGAATTTACTCTAAAATTTACTATAAAAAGAAGAGAAGATAATACATACATACATACATACATACATACATACATATACAGTATTCGGGCTAAATTTGAAAATTTTTTGAAAAACGCAATATCCCATCCAAAAATAAAAGCAGCTTTGCATAACCCTCTGAATTGATCTTAAGGCTCCATTTAAAGAAATGGGATGGATTCCGACGTGCAGAAGCAATCAGAACACCTGTTGTGTTCTTTTCTGCTAGATACGGCTCCTCAGCCCCCACCAAAGCTGTCCATGTCAAGTCTTACAGCCTTTACAGTGTTCATGGAGCATTGGGCAACAGCCATGGTATTCGTATCTCGATACTCGGTGCGGATCCTCGTTACAGAAGTAAGTCTTTTTCAATAATCAGATAGCTTCCTGTCCTTCATGTCAGCTAGGTTTTTCTCAACTACAACTTTAATCTTTATATACATGTGTTTATATTTCTGCTCCCCAGCAGCGATGACTGTTCACCAATACATCAAACTATTCCTGACAAAGAGGAGACATAAAAAAATCGCCTAATTTAGCCCGAGCACCCTGTGTGTATATAAATATATATATAAACGTTTGTGCAGAACAAACCTTAAATAACGGGAATGAATTGAGAAAATTACCATATCTATTCTCGTATTTACCACATCGTGTTCTTTATTCGTGGTGTGTAACTTTTACTGTACAATATGGGGTTAGAGTTTCCATGATTATGTATATTTTGATACTGAATATATTTCCTTGATAGCAGAGAAGCCAGCCAAGAAAATAACTTTAGTTGTATTGTGTCGACCTTCCATTTCTGTCTCTCTTCCTCTCTCTCTATCTATTTATCTCTCCCACCTTTTTGTGTTATTTTTAGTATCATTTTTATCGTAAAATATGAATTAAAAAAATACAGGGCTATTACCGAGAAATAGTTACAAATAGCAAGATGAAAAGGGAACGTTAGAATGATGGAAGGATGTAAAGATCATGTTACACTTATTTGTAACCAATCTGCCGGATAGCTATTTTTTTTTTAAAATTAACTAAATTAACATTAACGCGTTTCATTTACTGATACATCGTGAATAAACTGCAATACCAGAAAACGTTTTTCTTTTATTGGCAATAAAGAAAAAGAGCAAAATCCTTGGTTAATGTTCTTCTGCAGATGTCCACCTTTGTGCTATTTTAATTCATACAAAACAAATATTCCAATCTAATTGAACCCTACTGTATTTCGTTCATACATATGCATATTCTTTTCTTCTTTTCTTGTTTTTTTTCATTTACTTGTTTCAGTCATTTGACTGCGGCCATGTTGGAGCACCGCCTTTAGTGGAACAAATTGACCACAGGACTTATTCTTTGTAAGCCTAGTACTTATTCTAGCACTTACTTTCGCCGAACCGCTAAGTTACGGGGACGTTAACACATCAAAATTGGTTGTCAAGTGATGGTGGGTGGTCAAACGCAGACACGCATACAAATATATATGCGTATATATATATATATATATATATATATATATATATATATATATATATATATATATATATATATATACATACATATATATATATATATATATATATATATATATATATATATATATATATATATATATATATATATATATATATATATATATATATATATATATGTATGTATGTATATATATATATATATATATATATATATATATATATATATTTCTGTGAGAGTTGGAGGTTGGGAAGCCAACCAACTAAGGGATAGTACTTATCCAATATACTGCTGGTAGTGTGCCCAATTATTCATTCCCAAATGCTGGTTATTGCATGGCAATCTCGCAATTGAGAGTCATATATGGGTGAGGGTAAAAAGTGGTTTACCGTTAATTTATACGAAATCCTCCATGCTATCTCCATCTCTTCGGTGTTCTGTAGGGATGGGCAGATAAGGTTTGGATGATGAGTGTGCCTCTAAGCTTCTTCAGAGTGTCTAAATGGTTATGAGGCCTAATGCATATAATAAACAGTTAACAATAGGTACAATGTATTTGTAGGTAACAATAGGTACAATGTATTTTCACCGCCGCAAAAAATCCCAAATTTTATTTAATTTGGTTTGCGGGAAGGACTGTTTAACGAAGTCACGTCTTCGAAATGCGGAGTAGATAAAACAGGACAACTGATGAAGGGAATGTTCTTTATGTTGCATATCTCGTTTCTCTGTTTGTTTGTTTTTTTCGTTGTTCGCAAAAAAGTTCGTTTTCTATGTTTTTGGTTTTCATGTTCCCGTTTCTCATTCTATGCACGTTTTTTTGATGTCCTATACCCATATATGTATGTATATATACATATATATATATATATATATATATGTAGGTATGTACATATATGTATATAAGCATATATATATATATATATATATATATATATATATATATATATATATATATATATATATATATAAATAGATAGATATATCAATATATTATAAATTAACTACCAACAAAAATAATTGGTAAGCTAACTCAAAAAATCATCACCAAAATAGCAGAAAATAAACGACAGTGAAGGTATGTAGACTCTTCAAGAATCGATCCTTTTGGTTATATTAATAATAATAAAGGAGTTACGACGCAAAAACGTATATAATTAAATGAACATATTTATCTTCTTCAATATATATACAATATATATTGAAGAAGATACGTCCATTTAATTTTATACGTTTTTGCGTCGTAACTCCTTTATTATATATATATATATATATATATATATATATATATATATAGAGAGAGAGAGAGAGAGAGAGAGAGAGAGAGAGAGAGATAGAGAGAGCGCGAGCGAGAGAGAGAAAGAGAGAGAGAGAGAGAGAGAGAGAGAGAGAGAGAGAGAGAGAGAGAGAGAGAGAGAGAGAGAGATACATACATGCATACCTACATACTAGTTCAGTTGGTCTATTCCTTTGACATGAGCGCAACATTCATGATACTGTCAAAATACCGTCTGGATTTACCTGGGATTATACTTAAGGACCTCTACCTTCACGGAAGTACGGACCAACCTCCTTACCCCCTGGAAGAAGATGGGCTGTGAACTTTATTCTGCATTTCTCTATCGTTTTACTCTTTACCCTTCTATATTAATTTATTCCTTTATGAACTGTGATTTCCCTTTCTAGAACTTTCATACTTAGTCACCTTGTCTCTAATGACGGAATACCCAATACCTATCACTTGACATATCTCAGAAACAGCTGTAAGAAATCCAATAATTAATTAACTAATTAATTCATTAATTACCTCAGATTCACCTTACTCTTATTCAATATTCTAAATGCCTTGAGATACTCATCCTGCCTTGGTTTTTCTTGTCCTCTTTCCTCTAACATATACCTGCTAACTCGGAAGCCTACTATGGATCCGTAGCTCCAGCCTCAGCTGTGAACTTGGAACCGAACGGATGACCAATTATAGCAATTACGCAGGGTACCTATTCGTTTAGATCACTCGTGTTCTTTACATACATACATACTTATGATAGGGTGTTCAAGAAGTTTTCTGCTTAACTATCATATCCTTGACAACGATCACGAATGACTCTTTCATTTGATTGACAACACTCACAGGCAGATACCTATTACGCTAATTAACTCTGGCGACAGTGAGATCATATCAAGACAAAGGTCATTGAGTGCTAGTAGCCTGCTCTCTCGCCCCAATTGCACCAGCTCACACGGTTCGGGTGTCAAAGACGGCCCTACGGGAATATGAATTTCAAGTGATACCTCACTCAGCCTATTCACTAGACTTTGTATGAGTTTCACCTGTTTCTAAATTTGAAGGAAGGGCTAATAGTTCTTCAGTGATGAAGAACTACATTGGATTGCACGTAAGACAGTTATTGTTTGTGTAAGACAGTCTGTTCCATTTAAATTGCATTGAACAGCTGCACAGGCGATACAAAATGTGTATATAGCCAAGGAGTTTGTTGGAAAAATAAAAGCATTTGTCAAAAAAAAAAGAAAAAGAAACAGAAATAGAATGAAAAAGAAATAGAAATCTTCTTTCCCTTCTGTCATATAGGCAAATATGTTGGACTAATTAAATAACACACCTCGTTTGTGTGTGCGTGCGTGTGCGTGCGCGCGCGCGCGTTTGCACATGGGTGTGTTTGCTTACCTGTGTGTGTTTTTGTGTGTCTGTGTCTGTGTGTTTGCGTATGTGTGCTTGCTTATGTGTGTGTATGTGTTTGTGTTTGCGTGCGTGTGTGTGTGTGTGTTTCTGTCTGTATGTGCGTGCGCGAGTGCGTGTGTGTATGTTTGCATATATGTGTTTCGTTATATGTGTGTTTGAGTGTGTGTGTTTGCGTGCGTGCGTGCGTGCGTGTGTGTGATTGACAGGTAGGTAGATAGATAGATAGAGAAGTATAGAGATAGAAGGATAGGGAGGTAAATCAATACACAGCTTTTCCTATATGCATACGTAATTGTATTCACGTCTATACAGATCGGGATACGCATACATACATACATATATATATATATATATATATATATATATATATATATATATATATACATACACATATATATGTGCATATATATATATATATATATATATATATATATATATATATATATATATATATATATATATATATATATATATATATATATATATATATATATATGTGTGTGTGTGTGTGT
>NC_142932.1:92439998-92454998 GCF_046866305.1 Octopus bimaculoides | reverse complement strand
TATCAGTGAAGAATGTCACTGGAAAAGAAGATATAAGGTTTGCCAGGTTTTCGTCTCTCTCACCAAGGTCATCAGCTGTCGAACGCCGACGAAGGGAAATAACCCTGAAATCCGGATACGTTCGTGCTGCTGGTCGAGGTGAGAGGGATAACTCCCTTGGCAAACAGGACACAGTCGTGTGTCGATAAGCCAGCTGGAGGAGATGTCCTCCTGGGGCTAAAAGCAACAGTAACATCCACCCCTAGGGGTCAGCCACACTTAAGTGGCAATATACTACACTTTATCGTGCAGTTACTGTTAATACTTCATTTAGAGAATTAACATTGCTTGTTTTCACCTTTTCAATATCAGTGAAGAATGTCACTGGAAAAGAAGATATAAGGTTTGCCAGGTTTTCGTCTCTCTCACCAAGGTCATCAGCTGTCGAACGCCGACGAAGGGAAATAACCCTGAAATCCGGATACGTTCGTGCTGCTGGTCGAGGTGAGAGGGATAACTCCCTTGGCAAACAGGACACAGTCGTGTGTCGATAAGCCAGCTGGAGGAGATGTCCTCCTGGGGCTAAAAGCAACAGTAACATCCACCCCTAGGGGTCAGCCACACTTAAGTGGCAATATACTACACTTTATCGTGCAGTTACTGTTAATACTTCATTTAGAGAATTAACATTGCTTGTTTTCACCCTTTCAATATCAGTGAAGAATGTCACTGGAAAAGAAGATATAAGGTTTGCCAGGTTTTCGTCTCTCTCACCAAGGTCATCAGCTGTCGAACGCCGACGAAGGGAAATAACCCTGAAATCCGGATACGTTCGTGCTGCTGGTCGAGGTGAGAGGGATAACTCCCTTGGCAAACAGGACACAGTCGTGTGTCGATAAGCCAGCTGGAGGAGATGTCCTCCTGGGGCTAAAAGCAACAGTAACATCCACCCCTAGGGGTCAGCCACACTTAAGTGGCAATATACTACACTTTATCGTGCAGTTACTGTTAATACTTCATTTAGAGAATTAACATTGCTTGTTTTCACCTTTTCAATATCAGTGAAGAATGTCACTGGAAAAGAAGATATAAGGTTTGCCAGGTTTTCGTCTCTCTCACCAAGGTCATCAGCTGTCGAACGCCGACGAAGGGAAATAACCCTGAAATCCGGATACGTTCGTGCTGCTGGTCGAGGTGAGAGGGATAACTCCCTTGGCAAACAGGGCACAGTCGTGTGTCGATAAGCCAGCTGGAGGAGATGTCCTCCTGGGGCTAAAAGCAACAGTAACATCCACCCCTAGGGGTCAGCCACACTTAAGTGGCAATATACTACACTTTATCGTGCAGTTACTGTTAATACTTCATTTAGAGAATTAACATTGCTTGTTTTCACCTTTTCAATATCAGTGAAGAATGTCACTGGAAAAGAAGATATAAGGTTTGCCAGGTTTTCGTCTCTCTCACCAAGGTCATCAGCTGTCGAACGCCGACGAAGGGAAATAACCCTGAAATCCGGATACGTTCGTGCTGCTGGTCGAGGTGAGAGGGATAACTCCCTTGGCAAACAGGACACAGTCGTGTGTCGATAAGCCAGCTGGAGGAGATGTCCTCCTGGGGCTAAAAGCAACAGTAACATCCACCCCTAGGGGTCAGCCACACTTAAGTGGCAATATACTACACTTTATCGTGCAGTTACTGTTAATACTTCATTTAGAGAATTAACATTGCTTGTTTTCACCTTTTCAATATCAGTGAAGAATGTCACTGGAAAAGAAGATATAAGGTTTGCCAGGTTTTCGTCTCTCTCACCAAGGTCATCAGCTGTCGAACGCCGACGAAGGGAAATAACCCTGAAATCCGGATACGTTCGTGCTGCTGGTCGAGGTGAGAGGGATAACTCCCTTGGCAAACAGGACACAGTCGTGTGTCGATAAGCCAGCTGGAGGAGATGTCCTCCTGGGGCTAAAAGCAACAGTAACATCCACCCCTAGTGGTCAGCCACACTTAAGTGGCAATATACTACACTTTATCGTGCAGTTACTGTTAATACTTCATTTAGAGAATTAACATTGCTTGTTTTCACCTTTTCAATATCAGTGAAGAATGTCACTGGAAAAGAAGATATAAGGTTTGCCAGGTTTTCGTCTCTCTCACCAAGGTCATCAGCTGTCGAACGCCGACGAAGGGAAATAACCCTGAAATCCGGATACGTTCGTGCTGCTGGTCGAGGTGAGAGGGATAACTCCCTTGGCAAACAGGACACAGTCGTGTGTCGATAAGCCAGCTGGAGGAGATGTCCTCCTGGGGCTAAAAGCAACAGTAACATCCACCCCTAGGGGTCAGCCACACTTAAGTGGCAATATACTACACTATATATATATATATATATATATATATATATATATATATATATATATATATATATATATATATGTATGTATATATGTGTGCATATATATATGTGTAGAAATATATGTATATATATGTGTACACACACACTTTGTATTATATTATACTTATTTATTGTGCTTTTACTTATTAATTTTTCTATATGTGACAGTGGATTTTCATCGATAAGTTCATGAACCTTGGTTCTTTTCCCTAAAACTGTAAGTAGTTTTCGTAAACTTATATCCTTCGACTCTACTCTATCTCTTTCTCATTCTTTTTTCCCCCTGTCGTTCTTCCTCTTTACTACTACGTATCTCGCTTTACCCCTCTCGTTCTTCCTCTCTTACTACTACGTATCTCTTTTTCCCCCTCGTATTTCCTCTCTTTCTCTTTTCCTCTCGTTGCTCACCTATTCTTCTACTTCCTCCCTTTGTTTCTCCCTCTACCACTCTCTCTCTTCCCTTTACACCGGCATGGTCACATGCTTCCGGTCAATAATCCTTTCCTTCCTTGGCTTTCGCCGAGCAAACGCACGCACCAGTTTGTCCCTTTCAAGTTCGTGCTTCACAGCGTTCATACACACATAATTTTTCTCGTCTGGCCGTAAAGCCTTTTCTGTTTGTTTTCCTGTCTTGTTTTTTGTCCGCCACTACATTCCTCCATGGCCAGATTTCATTTGCGTATACAAATTTAATCTGCGATCCATGGGACGAGCCGTTTTAACGATGCGTCCTGCCCGAAGCTCGTCGAAACGCCGGTGTTAAAACGTGGGTAGCTGATGAAGTAGAATGTTCTCTATGTGGCTCATGTGTTTTCTCGTCCACGTTTGTTTGCAATGTCCTGTACCCAGATATGCACCTATATATATGCACCTATATATATATGCACCTGTATATATATATATATATATATATATATATATATATATATATATATATATATATATATATATATATATATATATATCATACTGTGAAACTTAATTTAATTTTTTGATAAATTGAATTTAATTGAATTTTTACCTGTAAATTAGGATTTTTATCCCTAATATTATATATATATATATATATATATATATATATATATATATATATATATATATATATATATATATATATATATATATATATATATATATACATACATATACATATACATACATGCCAAATGATAGACACAGAAAATGGAATATACGAAAAGCTTTATTGCTCACGACGATCGTTTCGACGCACCTTGCATCGATCCTTCGCGGTGGGAGGCTGTACAACTGGGTGTGGTGCATTCCTCAGGTGATACTATAAAAGCAGAAACGAAGAAACATTTACGCAGTTGCATAGGAATATATGTGAAGGTGTATGTATGTATATATATATATATATATATATATATATATATATATATATATATATATATATATATATGTATGTTTGTATATATGTTGCATAGAGATATATGTGAAGGTGTATGTATGTATGTATATATATGGATATATATATATATATATATACATATATATATATATATATATATATACGCGTGTGTATGTGTGTGAGTTTGTATATGTGGGTCTATGTGTATAAGTATATTGTACGTATATACTATGTATACACACACATACACACACACACACACACACACACACACACACATGCGTAAACACATACACAGGCACACGGCGCATACACATATGTCTATGAGAAAGAGAAAGGAGGGAAGGAGAAGGGGGAGAGATAATCAGTAGTAAAGCATTCATATACAGACATACAGAAAGAAGCAATAGAAATGGAGCAGAAACACTTAAGTAAGATGTAGATAAAATGAAAACGTAGATGAGTGCAAAGGAAATGGTGGAAACTATAATACAATAAAGCTACGTTTGAAATTTCTTCCAAGAATAGCAATTTAAATTTTCATTCTGTAATTGAAAAAATAATTTATTTTTTATTTCTGAATTTGTCTTTTTTTTCTTTTGACATATTGTTAGTTTTATTTTCTATATTATTGATATTCAAATAGCAACTAATTTTCTCAATATCCCCAAAACGACAGCATTAGAAAATTCAGCCATAAGATATCTTTACAACGAATTAGATTACATTACAAACTTTTAGAAGAACAATTTCTTGACATATAAATAATGTCCGTGTAGTTTTTAGCTGCATTAAAATCTTTCTTTTGTTCGTCTAGACGATTTGTGTTGTGCTGTTGCGATTGTTGTTGCTGTTGCTGTTGCTGTGTTGTGTCGTGTTGTGTTGTGCTGTGTGTGTGTGTGTGTGTGTGTGTGTGTGTGTGTGTGTGTGTGTGTGTGTGTGTTATTATTCCTTTTGAAAAATTCAGATACATGTGTATATTTTGTCATACAATATCTCGATATTTTGTTCGAGAATAATTCGTCTCACAAATAATGAGATATTGTTTATGTATCTCATCAGAAAATGATACATTTTGTGTGTGCGTGTTTGTGTGTGTGTGTGTGTGTGTATATTAAAAATAAAACACTCTCGCTGTATTTTCCAGAAGTTTTCCGAGATTTTGCATTTTCTTCTGCTAAACAATGTAGACACGTTATCTGTTACATTTTCTAGATTAAATTATTATACATCGAAAGTTCTATTTCTGTTCTTGGACTGCAGAAAAAATTCCGTGGTTCGGATTAATACCACTGCCATTGACGAAGTCGAAGTTAACGCTGAAACAAACATTATAGTCTGGACATATCCCTCCCCCCTTTTTTCCAGCTGTCGGGCCGTCGGCGACTAAACCGGCCACCCCACAGAGCTTGCTCTGTGAGGAGGGTGCGTGTTGCTATTTGGTCACCCTGCAGGATGAAATACAAAACCTGTCTAAGGGCGAATGAACTCTGAGAAGTCAATGGCCATCTCAATAACATCTCATTTACCAGCTACGGAGCACTGAATACTAGGTTTTTGAGTCCAGCACAGGAGAACTCACTTAAATTTCTAAGGGGAAAAGAGCCGCTTTGAGTCCGTTTAAACAAACCCAGCTAGAGATGGTGTCTTGATAAAAAATACTGGTGGTTGTGACACCTTATCAACACTTTCCTCTGCATGATTGTAATGAATAACAGAATTAACACAAACAACGGCGTAAATGAGGACGGAACTACAGGTGACGGGTTTCGCTTCACAGGTGTCCTGTGGGTTAGCAGCACAGGCCCGGTCATCATTATACGGCTGCTAGAAATAAATGGACTAAGACGATGAAAGTAGCTGTCATGGATCATCATCATCATCATCATCATCATCATCATCATCATCATCATCATCATCATCATCATCATCATCATCATCATCATCATCATCATCATCATCATCATCATCATCATCATTTTCTTCATAGAATTGATCTGTGATTTGTCAGATATCTTGCTAACTATCTGTTCTATCTCTATTTGTTATCAGTAGCTCGGACGTTATAGATTTACTAAATTAATTAAAAGAGGGGATTTCGATATTTTCTGCATGACATATAATCGGAAGATGGTAGCATTATGAAGAATCTGTTAAACACACATATACTTACTTCCGCATGCGTGGACAAAACCACACACTCGTATAAATGTAATGCATGTACCTACACACACACACAGACGGTGACATATATACGCACTCACGCATACACAAAGCTATATGAATATAATAGAGTTCACATTATTTGTTTATATGATAATAGAGTTCACATTATTTGTTTAATCTGTGGGCAAATGTTCGCTATAAAACTGTACAAATAAAGCGTGGAGTAAAAGAGGTGAGTACAAAGCTTGGAAGGTATATACATCGCTAAATATCGACAAATGAACGGAGGAATGATGCATTACATTATAAACCAACCGAATAAGATCGCCATTTGATATTTATAAGAAATCAGAAAATATGAAGAATGAATATGCCTAGAATAAATGTTCGATAATTTTCCATCCAATAATATATTCAGAAGAAAATTTTAATTATATTTCACTTTATTATATTTGATATCTACGTTAATACTATGACGTTATCTTTCTATACTTTCGAATGCTGTCAAGCCATATTTTCTATGTCGCGAGTTATATCTTGTGTCTATTAATGGCTAGAGAAGTCAGTCAAGAGTAATACACATCTGTTGACTATCAACTTTCTCGCTATCACATTAATTTCTAGAGGATGATAATATTATCAAATATGAGCAAGACGGCGAACTGCCAGAAACGTTAGCACGCCGAGCGAAATGCTTAGCGGTATTTCGTCTGCCACTACGTTCTGAGTTCAAATTCCGCTGAGGTCGACTTTGCCTTTCATCCTTTTCAGGGTGGATAAATTAAGTACCAGTTATGTACTGGAGTCGATCTAATCGATTAGCCCTCCCCTCCCCATCCCCAAAATTTCGGGTCTTGTGCCTAGAGTAGAAAAGAATATGAGCAAGGCGGCGAGCTGGCAGAAACGTTAGCACACCGGGCGAAATGCTTAGCGGTATTTCGTCTACCGCTACGTTCTGAGTTCAAATTCCGCTGAGGTCGACTTCGCATTTCATCCTTTCGGGGTCGATTAAATAAGTACCAGTTACGCACTGGCGTCGATGTAATCGACTTAACCCCTTGTCTGTCCTTGTTTGTTCCCCCTATGTTTGGCCCCTTGTGGGCAATAAAGAAATAAGAAACGTTAGCACAACGGGCGAAATGCTTAACGGTAATTCGTCTGTCTTTATGTTCTGAGTTCAAATTCCACCGAGATCAACTTTGCCTTTCATCCTTTCGGGGTCTATAAATTAAGTACCAGTTGGATAATGGGTCAATCTAATCGACTGGCCCCCTCCTAGAGTAGAAAAGGATATTATCAATAAGAGCAGAAAGCAAGGTGGCGAGCTGGCAGAATTTTTAGCAGGCCTGGCGAAATGCTTAGCAGTATTTAGTCTGCCGCTACGTTCTGAGTTCAAACTCAGCCGAGGTCGACTTTGCTTTCCATCCTTTCAGGGTCGATAAATCAAGTATCAGTGAAACACTGGGGTCGATGTAATCGACTAGTCCCCTTCCCCAAATTTCAGGCCTTGTGCCTAGAGTAGAAAAGAATCGTTTGCACCCCGGGTAAAATACTTAGTGGCATTTCGTCTGTCTGCACGTTCTGGGTTCAAATTCTGTCGAAGAGAGTAAATCAATTAAATACCAATTGAGCATTGGAGTTGATGTAATCGTCTAGTGTCCTCGCCCAAAATTCCTGGCCTTGTGCAAAAAATTTGAAACTAAAATGAGTTGAAGGCGGCGAACTGGAAGAATCATTAGCACGCCGGGCAAAATGCTTAGCAGCAATTCTTCTTTCTTTACGTTCTGAGTTCAAATTCCGCCAACTTTACCTTTCATCTTTTTGAGTTCGATAAAATAAGTACCAGTTGAGCACTGAACCATTGTAATCGATTTATCTCCTCCTCTGAAATTGCTGGTCTTGCACCAAAATTTGAAATCATTAACAATATGAGTTGTATGTTATTGTCTTAATTATTATTGCTGTTCATTATTTACATTATTCACATTTTTGTCCTCATCTTGTTTGTTGTTAACACAACGTTTCGGCTAATATACCCTCTAGCCTTGTTCAGGTGTTTTGGGGAAATTTCAAACCTGGTTTCTCATTCCTAAGGTATTTTTCGATATTATTATTATTATTATTATTATTATTATCATTGTTGTTGTTGTTGTTCAAGTCACTGCTTGGAATTGAACTCGGAATCTTGGGGTTAGTAGCCCGTGCTCTTAACCGCTACGCCATATGCACACGGGCAAATTGTCCACGCTAAGAAGACAGCATCATGTGCAGCGAGCTTCGTGTCATTCGTGATACTTCGATGTGACCACATTCACTTTTCTAGCTTCTTGAAAGCAGCACAAGCTTACGCAGTCCTTTGATTTATTTCAGCATCAAGGAATCTATATACACTTTGTGTACTTATAATATACATAGAGCTGTTCACCCTAGTTATTTTCCTCCCACAAAAATGTCAGACTCGACATACGCTTCCCTAACCAGTGAGGTATACATGACCCTGGCGCTTTTTTAATGTTAACTTTGAACCAAAATGTATGTGTATGTGGTGTGTATATGTATGTATATACATATATATATGTGTGTGTGTGTATATATATATATATATATATATATATATATATATATATATATATATATATATATATATATATATATATAAACAAATAATAAATGAGTGTATGCATATATACGTACAGGTATGTGCATACCGACATCCACCTATATGTATAGGTGCATATCTGGGTACAGGACATTTCAAACAAAACGTAGACAAGAAAATAATGATAATCAGAGTACAGAAAACACACAAGCCACATAGAGAACATTTTCCTTCATCAGCTACCCCCGTTTTAACACCCGCGTTTCGAAGAGCTGGGTAGGACGCATCGTTAAAACGGCTCTTCCCATGGACCGCAAATTCAATTTGTATACACAAATTAAACCTGTGCCATGAAGGAATGTAGTGGCGGACAAAAAACAAGACAGGAAAACAAACGGAAAAGGCTATACGGCCAGAAGGGAAAAATTATGCGTGTATGAACGCTGTGAGGCACGAACTTGAAAGTGGGGAGGAAGTAAGTTTGCGTGTTTGCTCGGCGATAGCCAAGGAAGAAAAATCTATATAGACAACATATATAAATAAATGCGCAAACACCTACACATACATATCATTTTCATTTTTCATTTTATCTAGTTTCAGCTCATGTGCTGTGGCCATGCTGGGACACCGCCATTTATATACATTTAATCTTTTCAATTTACTAGGTAATAAAACACACACACACACACACACACACACACACACACAAACACACACACACACACACACACTCAGACATATATACACGCATAAACATATATCCACTTACATTCATATGCATATATACATATATATATATATATATATATATACACACACATATATAAAAATATACATATATATATATATTTGGAGACTGTTTTAGTTGAAAAATGGACAAAAATTCCTTTGGAAACAATTCAAACTTTGTATGAATCCATACCTCGTAGAATTCAAACATTTCGAACTTGTATAAACAAAAATTATAGAATGATTAAGCTATTGGCTTACTCTAATTTATTTCCTGTAAAACTAAGTAAAATTCTGATACTTTATTTATATATTATTATCATTTTTATTTAAGAAATAGTATAGTTCACAGTAATCGTAACTTTATACATTTCTTTAACATCGGCGTATTTAGTAGAAACTTTTGAATGAATGAATCGTTGATTAAAAGTTATTTAATGAATTTAGTGTCTGAATAAAATATATTCTTATTTATTTTTTCTTCATCATAGTATATAGAAATATTAAATAAAATGTATTTCCTACTCCACCATAAATTCTTAGCATATTATATAGAGCTTATTATATAATAAAGTGGGCAGCGATTATTTTGTATAAAAATATCTTTAGATTAATATTATTGGTGATGCTTAAGAACATTTTATGACCGTTGTAATTGTTTTCTTAATTTATTTTATCTATTTGAATTTTGTTTTTCTTATATTTCTTATATTTTTGAATTGTTAATGCTTGCGCTTGTAAACATAGGTATATTTTAAATCAGTCTATTTTATGATTTAGCAGTCCTTGCATGAAATTTTTTTTTTTTTTGATAAATATTACCCTGGGGAGACTCATATGCATAAATGTGAATTTTTATAAATCCAATAATGGATATGAGTCAGAACAAATGGTTGGGTATATATTTGTTTTAATTATTTTTTATATTATATCTTTTTATAGTATAATTATATTATATCATAATGTTGATAAAATTTTAATATGTCAATTGTATTTCTGTATTTCCTTTAATATTTGTAGAAAGAAGAAAGGCTCTAAACAGAAGTAAGAGGGCGAGAGAGATAAAAAGTAACGAGACGAAGAAAGAAAAAGAGAAAGAGGAAAGGCTATTCATAAATGGATACACTTTTTCTTTACATGTGTATATCTTACGTTTGCCTATTTTTCTCTCCTCTCTTCCTCTTTGTCTTTCCTCCCACCTCTATTTCCACAAGCACAAAATATATACAGGAATCACGTCACATACGGTCACAATTTTTACGGTAATTAATCTCATTTCAGCCGTTTTGTTTTTATTTTCATTTCATTTCATTTCCCAACGCATTCGTTTTATTTAACCATCTCCACACAACCCATTCCTGAACTGTTGACAGATTTCTCTTTGAACTGTGTCTTCGCTGCTAACGGACTAGCCTTGTTGACAGAGGAGTATCGACAACAATTTTAATGTTTGTTTGGAGGCCACACGAACTTCGTCCAGTGGGAAAATCTGTAAGTGGTCAAATTGGGTGCTAGAAATAGCAACTTGATTTTATCAAATCATAATTTACTGAATTTTAAACGGAGGAAAGATATATTGGACACGCCAGACGAAATGGGAATCGCAGGTACTTAGATTAGATATGTGTAACATTAATTCAACAATATTTCTCGAAACCATGAGTGTCTATTGTTTATTTTCCTTTAAAATGTTACGCATTCAGGCAAAAATAACCAAAGAAACAAAGTTGTGATAAGAAAAAGTAAAATATTATATTATTCGAATTTGCAGTTGATTTTTAAAATCGATAGTAATTTGGAAAGTTGTAACGAACATTCTGCATTTTCAATAAACTGCTGGTCTTGGTCCAAAATTTGAAAGTATTGTTATTTTTATTATTGTTGTTGTTGCGGCTGTTATTTTTGTTGTTATTATTGTGAGCTGACAGAATCGCTAGCAGAGTAGCATACATCGCCCCGATATATGCTACTTTTTCCGAGGCAGTAAATCGTCATTTGAGTGCGATTGTTGTGCAGGTCGATACGTTAAGTGGGGCGATACGTAAAGCCTCAAATAAAAGAATTAGATGGCCACGACCAGAATGCCTTTGACCATATATCCTTTGATCAAACAGAGCGGAACTGAGGCTGAGCTACAATTACCCTTTCTACTATAAAAGCACAAGGCCTGAAATTTTGGGGAAGAGGACTAGTCGATTACATCGACCCCAGCGTTTCACTAGTACTTAATTCATCGAACACAACGTAATTTCAACTCAGAAAGTGAAAACGGGCGAAATGCTTAGCGGCATTTCGCCCGGCCTGCTAACCATTCTGTCGGCTCACAATAATAACAACAAAAATAACAGGCACAACAACAACAATAATAAGAACAACAACGCTTTGAGTGCGATTGTTGTGCAGGCCACGCCACTGTTTAGAAGCTCCTTTTCAATATTGTAAAGTGGTGGAGGGTGACCGGTTAGCAACATCAGTAGAGCACCGCGAATATATCTTGTGGTTAACGCCAAGACTAAATTCCATCTCCTTTTCGTGACTTTGATAAAATAATTACCAGTGGAGTATCGAGCTCCATCAAATCGTCTTTATGTTAGTCACATTGTGTGGCCTTGTGCTTCTGCTATATCAAATTTTCTTCTTCGTTTCGCTTTTCCACATTTACTAAGTATATTTTAGAAAACATCTTAACTTCCTGATAACAATACATGTCTTCACTTCAAAACATGAAACAAACGGAAGACAAAGAATGGCAACGAGGCTGGTAAAGCTAGGTTTTGAATTTCCGAATTCAATGTGTGTGGGCTAGCATCACTAACTTTGGCTTCCAACAAATACATTGAAATCGTTCTTGGTCCTGTTCTGTCAACATTGTTAGGGTTCTCGATTTAAGACTTGCGCTACATTTACTATCATCAGCACGAAATACAAATTATTAATATAATTACTAATAGGATATTCTTTTTATCTCGAAATGAATTTTTCTAATATTATCTTTGTATAAGATGTTATGTTATCCTAGCGTATTATAGTTGTTGTTGTTGTTTTCCTTGTTTGTTGTAGTGGTGCTATTATATTTGTTCTTGATGTTGGTATGAGTGATGTGATTGATATTGTTATTGAGTTTCACACTTGGCGTATCCATTATTCTTTGTCAGTATGTGTGTGTGCGTCTGTGTATGTATACATATATATATATATATATATATATATATATATATATATGTATATATGCATTGCGCGTTTGTTTGTGTGTATGTATGTATGCATACATTTAGTTATATACTCACACATACAAAACACACACACATACACACACACACACACAACAAACACATGCACACACACAGGCAGAGAGTTGGAGAAGGGAGACGGAAGAATGAGGAAAATTTTATGTCCATCAAGAATTCCATATATACAGCGCTACATTCACAGAACACTTCTTGTATTTATATAACCTTATATTTATATTACCACACACGTATACAGACATGTAAAAATGTGTAAACTTGCAGGCCAAGCAAGCGGCCCAGTTTCGAATATTCGTTGAAGCCAATTCTCCCCACCCATTCATTAACTCTGCAAAAGTTCTTGATTAAAATTTCAATGTCTCAACATCTCAGTGTCAAATGTCTTTTTTTCTAGATTTCCGGTTGTACAATCCTGCGAAAACTCCATAAGTATATACATATGAATGAAGCTTTGTTTGTAAGTGTATGCTGTGGTAAGTAGCTTGCTTACTAATCACGCGGTTCCGGGTTCAGTCTCACTGCATAGCACCTTGGGCAAGAGTCTTCTACTAAAGCCTCGGGCTGACCAAAGCATTCTGGATTAATTTAGGAGACGGAAACTGAAAGAAACCCATCGTATATATATATATATATATATATATATATATATATATATATATATATATATATATATATATATATGTGTGTGTGTGTGTGTGTGTGTGTGTGTGTGTGTGTGTGTATCCATATTCATATCTGTCTGTGTTTTAGTGTACGCATGTATGTATATATATATATATATATATATATATATATATATATATATATATATATATATATATATATATATATATATATATATATATATATATACATACAAAAGTATATCAATACACTAAATATAAAATCAATTGGAACAAAATTGAAGAAATTGAAAAGTGGCAACCAAACAGAAAAAATCAGACACACGAATTTCCCTGCCATTTCTTATTAACGAAAGGAGAGGTGGAAATAATTACACGAGAGAGTTGTCTGCTTCCCGAGTTTGCTTTACAGACACTAGCTGGAATAAATGTAGTTTTACAAGTCAATAACGTTTAAATTATGAACAAGTGCAAAGAAAAGTTTCAAAGCTCCGCTCACATCTTGGACAAGTCAACTTGTCCTTTCTGATATCAAGTGCATTTTCATCAGGCTAGAATAAAAATTGTGAGAGGACGGCAATCTGCCGCGAGTGGTTTACGAAGACCTGAGAAAAGAGTGAATTGGAGAAATGTTTTGAAGAAATAGTTTCCACAGGAAATACAACGAAGCGCTGATCTTCATATTTGTCTTTTTACTTGTTTTAGTGATAGGATTGAAAATATACTCGGACATTGTTTTCAAGGGTTTAGTCAAACAAATCAACACAATTACTTATTTTTTGAGTTTGGTACTTGTTCTATTGGCCTCTTTTACCGAACCGCTAAGTTATGGGGATGTAAACAAACATAACACACACACACACACACACACACACATACACAAACACGGGCTACTTCACAGCTTCCGTCTACCAAATTCACTGATAAGATATTGACCGACCCGAGTTTATAATAGAAGACGCTTGCTATATGTACTGCGCAATGGGAATAAAACCGAAATCACTTGGTTGCAAAGCGATCTTCTTAACCACATTGCCACGTCTGCACCTCATGTGTAATATGAATTTCTCCTAATGAGTGTTGCTAAATCCATAATTTTAGCAGAACCACTTCTAATTTCTCAAGTAGTTGTTTTTCTTGCTACTAGTTCAGACCAATTCTCACTGAGTCGACCTATAATCAAAGAAATTCCAGTCAATCATCCCCAGACATTCTTTATCTAATCTATGGCTGCAATATACAATGTGTCCTTCGTGTTTTAAAACCAGCAGGGTAGGATTTGAGTGAGATTCGTCTGCTACTTTTAGCATGTCAAAAGACCATGAAGAGGTTTCCTCGTGCAAATCGAAAACAGGTCACGAATTCATCTTGACAGATAGACGATGCCGAATTGGCCACTTAACAACTGTGTATATACTGAAAGAAAATAACGACGAAAGACAAAAGAGAGTAGAGCAATGTAAACTACTTAAATAGCTACTGAAATAGCTGTTAACAAGTGGTAAGTAGTTTTAAACGCTTCTAATTAAAGAGGAAAGAAATACGTATTTTGTCTTCGGGGAAAGGAAAAGAGAAGCAAAGAAAGAGACAATGGGTAGGACAGAGGGAGAACGAAAAGAAAAGAAAGAGAACATGAGAAGTGATAGAAGCTTTAGAAAAAAAAAAAAAAAAGAAAGGAAAGGAAAGAAAGAAAGAAACTGCAGCTAGCAGAGAAGTCATTAGAATAGTTTTCCTTGTTCGTTTACAAATAAGAAATGTGTGTTTAAGAGCGGTAAAACCGTCCAGACGTTTTTAATTAAATGGTATGTGCGAAGAACGCTAGCAAATTTAGTTAAAACGAATCAACGACATTGCAATTGTCTGAAAGAAACAGGCAGAGAAGCAGATCATTTAAA
>NC_142932.1:92427498-92434998 GCF_046866305.1 Octopus bimaculoides | reverse complement strand
GGGATGCTTTGTTCTATATTCGTTCGAAGTTGTTATATAAGAATTTATTTTGTTGTAAAAATTGACGAGAATTATGCAGCATACAGTGTGCATTGTGCAGCTAACCATGAACAGCCTATTTCCAGCGCACATTCCTTGGTACATTAATATTGCTTCATCCTTATCTTCGTTTCATCTCTATGTGTATAGTGCGTGTGTGCATATGCGTACATGTATATATATATATATATATATATAAGGATTTCGTAATGAGATGTAAAACCAAGGCTGTGCGTTCCATATTATATACAGCCTTGGTTTTATATCTAATTACGAAATCCTTATATTCACACGCTGATGATCTACGTTGGACCCCTTATTCACATAATCACCGAACCTGGAGCTTAACTATAGTCTATCCATAGTACTTACTCAGCATTACCTGAAACCTCTGGGACTAATTGACACCACTATCGCTCATAACCTATATATATATAGGTTATGTATATTTCTTTAATCTTCTATGTATGATAGAGAATATATGTTATCAAAATGATAAAATGTGCAACTGACCAAAGGGTTTGAAGATGACTGTGAATGGAGTTTCTAAATAAAAGGATTGTTATATAGTTTCATAAGTAACCACTTCCCCACTTGAATCCGAGGTCCATTCAAAGGAATCCATCCTGTTGTGAGCACTTTGAATCAGATCTCAGGTTTAATGATCGCTCCCTATCCTGATATACTCCTTTCAACTGCAGTAGTCTTCACATCGATCAGCCAGAGGTTTGCTAGAAATAGCAGTAAAATCTTCCTTGAATTACATCCGCCATCTTAAAACAAAAAAGAGTGCAATAGATAAATTGGTCCCATATTTCCCTGCATATAGAAGAAAGTATGGATGGTCATGACGGGAATACCTTTCGTCATAGGTTTACTCGATCAAGGTTAACCCCAAAAGTTACCTTCTCGAGTTATACCGACTCAAAATGACAGGTTTCCCGGTTTCATGGCGTATATATTCCCCACCTGGACAGGACGCCGCTCTACTGCAGGATTACTCATTTTTGTTAGCTGAGTGGACTGGAGTAACATGAAATGAAGTGTTTTGCTCAAGAACACAAGGCGTCGCCCGGTCCAGGAATCGAAACCTTAAATTTACGATCACGAGTCCAACACCTTAACTATTAAGCCACGTGCCTCCACGTGCTTAAGCATGTGAAAATTTTAGTGTCATAATTTCCTTTTCCCTTCCACTCAATCAGGCTTCAATGCCCTGCAAACTTCACGGGTGACATCCTTCTCCTTTGAATAAGATGTAAAAATAGAACTTCAGTATGGAAGTGTGAAATTTGTTCGTGTATATTTTACATCATTAGCGAGGTGTATTCACTTCAATTAAAAAGTGAGTAATCTCCTTGCAGAAATCTGTTGATTAGATATGGATGTACGAAAAACTCTTGTGAGTATGCACACACACCCAGCTCACATGCATTTTCATACATAACCTTATATGTGTGTATACACATGTATATCTATACCACCATGGTATAGAAATGCATAGGCTGTGTGTGTAGCGGTGGAGGGGTAGATTAATGAATTAGGTGTTCATGAAGAAATTGCCAAAAGAGAACTTTATCAAATGTCATTACTTAATTTTAGAAATACACAAAACTAAAAATCTTTTTAAATCACTATAAAAATATCGGAAATATTAATTACAGTTCAACTGTTTTTTTCTTCTTC
Source organism: Octopus bimaculoides (assembly GCF_046866305.1). Taxonomy (NCBI): domain Eukaryota; kingdom Metazoa; phylum Mollusca; class Cephalopoda; order Octopoda; family Octopodidae; genus Octopus; species Octopus bimaculoides. The sequence goes on along the minus strand of NC_142932.1, from coordinate 92,433,273 downwards.
TTTCTTTCAACAGGTTTGCAGCAGTGCAAGTAGAAACCCACTTATTGAATGAGGGGTTCACAGATTAACGATTTAATTTTCTATTAGCATGGCGCCCATTTACCTAAGCATGACTATATAAGTGTCATATCAGAGTGAAAATATCAAAAATATTAATTAGAGCTCTGCTGTTTACTCTTTAACAGTTTGCAGTAACACAAGTATAAAACCATTTTCCTATCGAGGTGTGTTCACAAATTAACAACCTTATTTTCTATTAAAGCAAAGCGCACTTTACCTCAGCATGACATTGGAAAAGTATGTGTTATTAGAGGACTTATGCCTTCTACCATAAAATGGAGATTCGTCTTACTGAAATTTGCACTGTGGCTGGTTAATGCATAGTCAAATTTTGCCAAAAGCTTGGCGATGTCTGCTCAGAGGCCTACGCAAAGTTTTCAATAAGTTTTCATTCTTCTCGACACAATCAAGATGATGTGAAACTGAAATCCGATTGTCTTTTAGGCCAGTTGAAAGCAGTTTTGGCACAAACTTGGTAGACATACGTCACATACCCAAATCTTCAGTGATAATGGACTGAACTGAACCATAACTAATCTGCACATCCTCTGATAAGTCACGGATGGTGATTCAGCGATTTCCTCTCACAGCTGCACGCACATCTGCGATGTTATTCTTAGTTTTGATGGTTGCAGGTCTCTCAGAACATTCGTCAATATCATTCTTTTTTCGACCATCTTGGAGACGTCTACAAAAATAAAATATTTTGCATTTTATGCATAGTAATCAGAGTAACCTTCATAATTTTATTGAATTAGGTGCGTATTTTGCCATAAAAGGAAAATGTTGCTATCGATCTATCTTATTCAAAGTAGGCACTGCCTACGTTGCCTACCTAGGCGGCGCGTCCCTGACGTGCACGCGCTCACGCACACGTATGCACACATGGACACAATATGTTTATAATACATATTCAACTATATAACAGATATTACAAATGCAATAAAATGAATTTGATAGTTAGAGAAATAAACAAATAAGCAAAAACAGTGCGAGAACGCTACTCCATTTCCTTCCTTCGACCCTTAAACATATAAGGCTGTAGGGAGTGGTGTGAGGAAAACATCTGGTGGTGGTAGTGGGGTAAATACATATATCATAAGTATATACATGTGTGTGTGCTCGTGTGTGTATGTATATATATATATGTACATACACATACATATATAAGCATACATACATATATAGACATATATATATATATGTACGTATATATATATATATATATATATATATATATATATATATATATATACGTATATATATATATATGTCTATATATGAAATGTATGCTTATATATGTATGTGTATGTACATATATATATACATACACACACGAGCACACACACATGTATATATATATATATATATATATATATATATATATATATATATATATATATATATATATATATGTATGTATGTATGTATATATTGGATGCTATTTTAGGATTTAATATATATGATTTGTTGCAATACGCGAGTGATAAAATTTTCTATCAACTTTACTATTTATCCGTATGTAGATATAGTTGTAAGTATGTCAATACAAATATATAAATCTTTTATAATTTTATTTCTATGCTTATCTACATGTGTGTAGTCAAGTGTGCATGTATGTACATGTGCGTGTTTATGGAATGGAATGCCAGTTTGATTGTACGGTGGTGTTATGGAAGCACGTACGCATCATAGCGCCTAAATACGTGTGCGTCTTCGTATACCTGTGCCTGAGCGTGAGAGTGGAGGAGAGGAGAATATTCATATGTAAGTCTATAAAAATTACGTTCAATGCGAGCACACGCCTGCATATACATACGTATATGAAAGCACATGTACGCGTACACACAACGACAACGTGCCCACACGGACATACATACATACATGCACACATGCATTCATTCATTCACGTATACATATATACATACTTACATCCATATATACATACTTACATACATGTATACATACATATGTGTAAAACCATACATACATATGTGTGTATATGTGCACAGATTTTTATGAATATATGAAGATATACCGATCGATATATGAATATATGAAGATATACCGATCGATATATGCATATTAAGATAGCCTGCTTATTACATAGAAAGCATCGCAACATCTCTCTCTCTCTCTCTCTCTCTCTCTCTCTCTCTCTATCTATCTATATGTATATATATATATATATATATATATATATATATATATATATATATATATATATATATATATATATATACACATATAGATAGATAGAGAGAGAGAGAGAGAGAGAGATGTTGCGATGCTTTCTATGTAATAAGCAGGCTATCTTAATATGCATATATATATATATATATATATATATATATATATATATATATATATATATATATATATATATATATATATATATATACCTATATATATACACACACACATATATATATATATATATGTATATATACGTATATACACACACATTATACAGGTGTTTCTGCGCGTATACGTGCGTATGTATGCTTGTATGCATCTTTATACATATATATATATGCATGTATATACATAGGCATATATAATATACCATATATATATATATATATATATATATATATATATATATATATATATATATATATATATATATATATATATATATATATATGAACATGCACACACACACACACACACACACATACATATATATCTATATATAGATACATATTGATACATATATATACCTAAATATCGTCAAGTGGTTGGATAGATAACATCACGCTGTGTACCAGTTTTGGAACCAATACAAATATGTTCGCTGTGAAATATAGTGTGATTGCACAGTTTTGACAGAAATGCCCAAATAAGCAATGTTATGGATTTCTTATTGTCTTCATAATGCTCAAAGTGGGAATTGCCGAAGAAACCTTTGAAGCCTATCAATTGCTATCTTTGGAAATACTTGATTGAATCTACTGCCTCTGATACCCATGAAATATGTAATTGCTCTTCTTCTCCGCCCTCTGTCTCTTAAAGACAAAACTTACATTGTCGTTGCCTTTACTACTGCTGCTGCTGCACTACTACTACTACTACTACTACTACTACTACTACTACTACTACTACTACTACTATACCGTTACCGTAACTTGGAATTTTGAGAGGAATTCTGTTAGTCGATACATTGTTTCTTTCAGGCGCTGTTTACCTGTCTAAGGACGCTCGCCTTCAATAAATGGCAAAATATTTTCTGAGATCTCAGGAATTTCCTGGGCCCAACTACAATGTATTGGCACTAATACTTCTACTAGAACTAGTAGAATTCTGTTTGCTTGTTTCTCTTCTATGAAAAAATTTTCCATCGCTTGTCACTGTAAGTCGTTAATATTTGCTATCTGATTAAGGCGAAGAGCTGGCAGAAACGTTAACACGCCGGACGAAAGCGAAATGCTTAGCGGTGTTTCCTCTGTCTTTACGTTCTGAGTTCAAATTCCGCCGAGGTCGACTTTGCCTTTCATCCTTTCGAGAACGATAAATTAAGTACCAGTTGCATACTGGAGTCGATCTAATCGACTGGCACCTTCCCAAAAAATTTCGGGCCTTGTGCCTAGAGTAGAAAAGAATATTTGCTATCTCATTAAATTGCTATACTTTTGCCACTGAAGTAATTTTAAGGAGCTGATTAAACCGTTATATTCTTCCTTGTTACACTATTTATCTGAGTCAAAATGGTATCGAAAGTAATATAAACAATTACAGCGTGTGAGGCACATATTTCTTTATTGCCCACCAGGGGCTAAACATAGAGGAGACAAACAAGGACAGACAAAGGGATTAAGTCGATAACATCGACCCCTGTGCGTAACTGGTACTTATTTAATCAATCTCGAAAGGATGAAAGGCAAAGTCGACTTCGGTGGAATTTGAACTCAGACCGTAACGACAGATGAAATACCTATTTCGTTATTGCCCACAAGGGGCTAAACATAGAGGGAACAAACAAGAACAGACGAACGGATTAAGTCGATTACATCGACCGCAGTGCGTAACTGGTACTTAATTTATCGACCCCGAAAGGATGAAAGGCAAAGTCGACCTCGGCGGAATTTGAACTCAGAACGTAACGGCAGACGAAATACCGCTAAGCATTTCGCCCGGCGTGCTAACGATTCTGCCAGCTCACCACCCTGTGTGAGACATATTATCAGCCAATCAAAAATACACAAATTTCATTTAAACATTCAATTATTTTGTGTCAAAATTTTTGTCGTAGTAAATGTGACAGGCTTACACTGCAACTAGTTTGAGGCGAGCTGGTTTGTTATTATATCTAAGCTGTATAGAGCAGCTTTTTTAACAAAATCTATTGTAGAATATTTATGTAATTTATGAATAAAGAAATTTTTCATCAATACTTCCTTAGTTACCATATCGACATACAAGGATAAGGTCGGCAACATCAGATATTGGGATACAGAGTTTTTAGACTACAGTGACTTTCAATAATAAGTGATCTGAGTTTATACATGAAAAATTTGATCGCAAATTAATGCTTCTTTTTGGGGATCTGAGGAAGGGGTCAGTGTCCACGGCTATTGTGATTTCTCTTAGACCGATGAGCTTAAGTCTGTTAATGTTTCACTTGAACCTTTCTTGGTCAACACCTGAGGAGAAAGACATGATCTGGGAGAAATTCTTGAGACTGGCATTCTGAGAAATGAGTAATGTGGGAGACAGGCAGGTTAGCTACAAATGGGTGAGAGGAAGATGGCTAGTGGAAAAGAAGTAACTGAGTTGAGGCAGTATGAGTCTAGCCAGTTCCTAGGAGAAAAAGCTTTTATAGTTGCAGTAGAAGATACAGAGACATAACACAGCGTGTCTGTGGGACAGAAGCTGATTCGTGTCTGTGAGTGACAACATGCTAAATGTTATCGAATACATTCTTTTCTGTATTAGAATTCTGGTTAGTATACGAGGGGGTGCTGAAAGGTTCCTAGCTTTGGGTAAAAGAAAGTACAGGAGGATCTGTTAATAATGATTTAGTTCAACATATTCTCATCTCAGATTCACACACATATTGCAGCGGTCCTTCAGTTTTTCTAAGCCCTGTAAAAGAACTCGGAGTGTTGATCCTCCAACCAGGCCATTCGCGATAACCTTAAAGCCAAGAACTTTTCGGCACCCTTTCATAGACGACGTTTTGACTATTTGGTATCACATTCAGTCCCGAATGAAGATTCTTATAAACAGACAAAATTCTGAAATCAGGTTTTTATTCTTGACTGTCATTTATGCCGGTACAATCGTATGAAATATGAAACATTTTAATGATTTTATATGGTTGCACCACCTGCTAAGAAAAGCAAACACATCTTACCTAAATGATAACCGACTGATTTTATTAAATGACATTTTAGCTATTTGCTTTAGAGTTGATTGTACCTTAGTAAAGGACGTAATGGTCACAGATCGAATGCCCATAATCATAGGTATCCTCAAATTGAATTACATTGAGTGTAGACAACTACAAGAATGAATGTATATTTATGAGAGTGTGTGTGAATGTGTAAAATCAAATCTGCAGATAAGTTCCTACGTTTAAGGGTGTCACGAAAGACCTTGCTGGAAGCCTAACCTTCTGAGTTTTTTTTTTTTTTACAGGGCTTAGAAAAACTGAAGGACCGCTGCAATAAGTGTGAGAATATGAGAGGAATATAATTAATTGATCCTCCCTTA
>NC_142932.1:92404998-92422498 GCF_046866305.1 Octopus bimaculoides | reverse complement strand
ATTTTCTATTGAAGTATATTCAAAAGACAAAACAAAACTTCTTCATAAACCCATTCGTAATGCTTAGAAATTATAATAATTTATTCAGAAAATGTAGGAAAAAATTCCGGCAGATATCTAGTTACATGTGTTCAAATATATATTACATTATTAATCAAACTTATTCTTACTTGGTTGATTTCTTGACATTGATACTTACTATAAGTGGCTTATATTTTACATACTGCTATTATCCTTGCGTACACACACACTCACACACACACACTCACACACACACACACACACACACACACACACACACACACATATATTGTGTGTATGTGCATACATACTACTTACGTAAATGCATATATACACATATACAAACACTCAACTGTTACTTGAGAGGAATATGAACCAGACCGTAACGGCATGTGTTTTGTTGTTGTTTTTAGTTTAATTCATTGAATTACTTAATTTGTTATTCGTTTGCTGTATTAATATATTTTGATACTGCAGGGTGACGTTGTATGAATAGAAATACTATTCACGTGGGTGCTATTAAGCAGACACATATGCAGTGCTAGCGTCAATTTTTAGGAGCCAGACAATATGAAATCCGCTCCAAGTTTTTGCAGCTGAATTTTCTCAGTTTCAAATATGGTACTTCTCAACGTTTCTTAACTCTCAGTAAATTGTGATTGTTTTTTTGTTCAGACCCAGATCAGTTCTGCTTGAACAGATACACAATCAGGCCTGTTTGAACATTTACAGGCAGTAGGATATGATTGGATTCTAGCATATCAAGCGTCCTAGTAGTAGTGGTTCCCTACACCTATTTCATGCATTCTGATTACGTGAGTGGAAACTTGTTATGTCTCAAACTACTGCTATCTAGCTCCTTAGGATGATCGCTACACAACTGCTACTCGACTGCTACTCAAGCACCTACCATGGCCAGAAAACCTCTATTTATATGTCTTGGGAGATCCTACTTCTTCGCCTGGGGGCATCGACACAACAGAACTCTTACTAGTTAATAAATAAAAAGCGAGCAGAAGCAACTTGTTTCAAAATTACCAACCTATGTGATCTGAAGCTCATAGGGCTTATTGTTCTGTCCTGCCAACTCATGACCTATGATGCGTCCGGAAAGTTTATCGTCGTACTGTTTAAAGCCCTAATCTGTTATTAGGTACTTTGTGCGGAATCCATTCTATGCAAACAAGAGTATCAGGTCTTCCGTTTCAGACTACCAATAGTGGTTTCTTTTTTGTTACTATTCCAGGAAACACTGTTAATTATAAGGCGTTATCGTTTCTACTCTCATTAGATAAAAAAAAAAAAAAATCTAGTTATCTTTTACGCATCTAGTAATTAATTCTTGTTCGATATTCTGCAGAGATACATCTGTTTCTTTACACAAATAATGATTGTTTTAATTAGTATATAAATACAATATGAAGTAATAAACACAAGCAACATATTACAAAAATTACTCTTTTACTTGTTTCAGTCATTTGACTGCAGCCATGCTGGAGCACCGCCTTTAGTTGTGCAAATCGACCCCAGGATTTATTCGTTGTCAGCCTAGTACTTATTCTATCGGTCTATTTTGTCAAACCGCTAAGTTACAGGGAAGTAAACACGCCACCATCGGTTGTCATACGATGCTGTGGGGACAAGCACAGACACACAAACATATACACACACATACATATATATATATATGTATATACATATATACGACGGGCTTCTTTCAGTTTCCGTCTACCAAATCCACTCACAAGGCTTTGGTCACCCCGAGGCTATAGTAGAAGACTCTTAACCAAGGTGCCATGCAGTGGGCATGAACCCGGAGCCATGCGGTTGGTAAGCAAGCTACTTAGCACACAGCCTATATTTATAATATATTATTTAGATAGTATTCGAAAAAGTAAGACTTGAATCTTCTCCCAAAAATACTTCAATTTAAATATCCAAACTTGATTGGGTTTCATAACTGATCCCTTGCAAAAACGATTTCTTCCTTATATACTTCTCAAAACACATTTTACTTTAAATTCCCTCCAGGATTCCGGAATAAATATGCATTATTGGCATGAAACTCTTCAGGTTATTTATAAAATTTCAATTGTATTACCTTAAGAAGACTGGTAAACATTAAAAGAGTTTTATTTTTTATTGTATGAAATATTGTTTTGTAATTCATGTACATTTAAAATAATAAACATTTATATTATTACATTACATTATATTAATGCGTTTGTGTATGTTAGTTAAATATATTTAATAAAATATAATATTTCACATTTTGTATAACATTTTTGGTTATAAATTATCACAGTGATACCAGTTTACAATATTCCATTTAATTAAATTATATAAATTTTCATGTTTTTGCATAATAAATTTAATATATACTTTTAAGATCACAGTCGATAGGGGAAATTTGCTTGCAAAAGGAAATATTATGTATGAAAAAACATCAAGTGAAAGATTTTGTGGATATTTTTTGAATAAATTATCAAAAATGTTACGGCGATAATATTGACAGATAGACCGAACTAATTGGATTCCAATACAAATAAGTTAAATGAAAAATTGTTTGTCGATTCTTCATAGCAAGCTATATACTTATTCTTATTGTGCATTATACCATCTGTATTCTTTATAACTATAAAAAGAAACCCCTCTAAATATATATTTGGTTGACTTTTTTCGTTTCAGAATAATATCTCTCATACTTGAAATTCAAGCTGGTTACACAAAATATCGTTGTATTCTATGGCCACTGTAAAGGAAATTTGATTCATGTTATATAAGACAAAAAGACCGGGATTTTAGAAATATATCTCAGATAAGATTATAAAATGTTGCACTTTCTCTTGAGATACAAACTTTTTGTCTTAATTCATATGAATTTATGATGTAGGAAACATCTTATAAATGCTCTTAATAAAAACAAAAGTGCGTATAAACCTGTTTGCCATAAGTTTTTAAATGAAAATAAACTGAAATCAAAGGGCGACATTTTAGATTACAAAATGAATATATGATAATTAGGATATTTAGTAAGTCAGTAAACATTTCTTTATATGTTTCAAAGACAACTGAATGCAAAAGCAAACGTTTAGTAAAAAAAAAAAAAGGCTTGGTAACTTTCAACAATTTAAATGTAAGATAAATATGGATTTACGCTCTCTATATTTTCACATGGCCTATTGGTTAGAGCAGCGGACTTGCAGTCGAGGGATCGCGGATTCGAATTTCAGACTAGGCGATGTGTGTTTATGAGCGAAACACCTAAGCTCGAAATACATAAATAATGAAGCATTCATATTTTTTCATTATTTCGAGGATTAATATACTTTTATACATGCGTTTTATTTTAAAATAAATCTGATCAAGAGTAAAAAAAAAAGAACAAAACAAACAAACAAAACTATACTATAGGTGCAAGAGTGGCTGTGTGGTAAGTAGTTTCCTTACCAACCACATGGTTCTGGGTTCAGTCTGACTGCATGGCACCGAGCCGACCAAAGCCTTGTGAGTGGATTTGGTAGGCGGAAACTGAAAGAAGCCCGTTGTAGTGTATATATGTATATGTATATATATATATATATATATATATGTTTGTGTGTCTGTGTTTGTCCCCACCCCAGCCATCGCTTGACAACCGATGTTGGTGTGTTTACGTCCCCGTAAAATTAAAATAAGTACTAGGCTTACAAAAAATAAGTCCTGCGGTCGATTTGTGCTACTAAAAGACGGTACTCCAGCATGGCCGCAGTCAAATGACTGAAACAAATAAAAGGATAACTGTAGAAAGAACGTATAATGCAGATTAGGGTAGTCGTTACATCACATGACTCTCACTAACAACAGAGATTTATTCATAGTATAATGTAACTCATTACTGTTGATATAGTTGTTGTTGGCACTCCATCGCTTACGACGTCGAGGGTTCCAGTTGATCCGGTCAATGGAACAGCCTGCTCGTGAAATTAACGCGCAAGTGACTGAGCACTCCACATACACGTGTACCCTTAACGTAGTTCTTGGAGATATTCAGCGTGACACACTTTGAATTACAGGCACAACAGAAACAGGAATAAAGGGTGAGAGAAAGTTGTGGCGAAAGAGTACAGCAGGGTTCACCACCATCCCCTGCTGGAGCCTCGTGGAGCATTAGGTGTTTTCACTCAATAAACACTCACAACGCCTGGCCTGGGAATCGAAACCGCGATCCTATGACCGCGAGTCCGCTGCCCTAACCACTGGGCCATCGCGCCTCGACTGTTGATATAGTAATAATTAGTATATAGATGCAAACATCAGACTGGAAGTAGTAATCTACTGGTACTTAATTTATCGACCGATACTTAATTTATCGATGGACTGGTACTTAATTAACAACCCCGAAAGGATGAAAGGCAAAGTCGACCTCGGCGGAATTTGAAAGAGTGGCAGTAGTAATGACATTGAACATATACTCTTGATATATTTCAACGTTGTTACCAACCCAGATGAGGAATTTCTTAGACATTAAATAGTCGATCAGTTTGGACAGAAGAGGAGAGGAAAACAGAAGAGAGGTGATGACGATGATGATGGTGAGAATGATGCTGCTGCTGCTGATGATGATGAGAGAGAGAGACAGACAGAGAGAGAGAGATAATAGAAAACAGAAAGGACATCAGAGATAAAGGGAATGATAGGTAGGAAAAGAATGAAAAACGGACACTGAGTGACCAGATGTGTGAAACATTATAACTTTTTAGTCACACGAATCCACATAGAGACAAAGAACGTAGCTGAAGTTCCCTTGGATAATGGACAAAACTAAAAGATAGAACTGTGGCGAATGATTCAGCAGACTTGTTTTTATAGATTCCGTGATACTGAATTAAGAGAGAAATGTTTCTGTCGTGCTGAATGTTACTTTTAAGTTAGTTTCCGCTACGTTTGTTTATCTGTTTGTTCCTTATTCTGTCTTGTATACACATATGCAAACACCAAAACGTGCAACGGATTAAATGTCCTTATTCTTCTTCTTTATGGGTGTTCAGAAAACATTTGTAAGTGTTATTTCATGCGCGGTTTTATGTAAAAAAAAAAAAAAAAAAAAAATCGTACTTAGATAGCGGCTGCGCATACTACGTTTTTCCATTACCTGCTAAGCTTCATATGAAACACAATAACATTGGATGTACACACAAGCACATATATGCATACATACTTACATTTATACATACATACATGCATACATACATACATGCATACATACATACATACATACATACATACATACATACATACATACGTGCATGCATGCTTGAATACATACATTCATACATACATACATACATACATACATACATACATACATACATACCTACATACACAAGATTATCCACAAGATTATCTACCATCTTTCCAACAACAATTTTGGACACCTTTTTGAATTCCATATGACAAAGACTCGCGGACATGCTTACAAAATCAAAAAACAACACAGCACCCATGACTTTCGGAAACATTTTTGCCAGAATTGTTGAAGCATGAACTAAACTACCCACATCAGTCGTTAGCTGTTGAGACACAACATTCAAAACTTCCATGTTTCCTGAAATCCGCCAACGCTTTATTTTTTAGTTGTAGTGCACCTAAGCACTGTATACAACAATTTTTTTTTTTTTACATTCATACACATATATATACATGCATATACATACATACATACATATATATATATATAATAAATAATTTATAAATATATGCATATATCCATACATATATGTACATACCTACATCTATATGTATACATACATGCATATATGGGTACAGGACATCAAAAAACGTTAAACACAATGAGAAACGAAAACATAAAAGCGAAAACAGAAAACGAACTTTTTTCGAACAACGAAAAAAACAGAGAAACGAGACATGCAACATAAAGAGTATGCCCCTTCGTCATACATACATATTTATATATCATACAGAGATACATACATACATATCTATGTGGAGCAAAGTATCGCTGAATTTGAGTTCGTGGGGAGAGAAAGCAAATTTTTAATTCATACACTACAAATGATTACGATATCTGAGTCTATAAAAAAATCTGCAACACCATCTTAAGATTTAAATGATGATAAACAAAGCAAGATTCTTTCCTTCACAACCTTCCTACCAAGCAGGTGGCCGGTCAAAATTTATTCTAAACTAAAAAGAGTAAGATAAGGTACATACATACATACATACATGCATACATACATACATACATACATACATAGACACACAAAAGGGAGACACATGCAATAAGGGTTTGCCCTGTTTCTGATCAACAAAGAAGATATGAATTTGTCTTCTACCAATTTTATCTTTCCCTTTCCTTAACCATCAAATGTAAAATCTGCACAGCTAGCTAAAAAAAAAAAAAAATCAAAAATACTACGAAACCAACTGTAATCAGTCACAACTATAAGCCTACCTACAAACAAATTTCAAATACCTAAAGTCTTAGATACCATTTCACTTTGAAAGTTAGCTGAACAGTGCAAGGGTCACGAAAACAGATGTTACATACGTTACACACTAGTACAAAGTTGTTCATGTTGACGAGATTATGTCTCCGTTTCGAGTAGATATTTATTTAAGAGAAGATAATCCCAGCTATTATTAGGAAAATGCTTGAACTATGCATAAATTCTATCTATGTTTATAATCACACAGAGGTAAGCACACAAAATACACACTCACTCAGAGTGAGGGAGACGAACAAACAGTGTTATGAAACAACAAGACATGTAATTAAATGAGTTGATACTAATGTCACAGTATACACACAGTTTAAACACGAAGAAAAATATTTTAAATAAGTATAATATCTTACAATCTTCAAATGTATCTAACATAACTACACACACACGCACACACACACACACCCACACACCCACACACACATACACAATTTCTTTCAGTTCTGTTTACCAAATTCACTCACTCAAGGTGTTAGGCAGCGAGACTAAACCAGGAACCACGTGTTTGGGAAACAAACTACTGACCACACGGCCACGCCTCCATACATACATACATGCATATATACATACATACATACGTGTGTGTGTGTGTGTGTGTGTGTGTGTGTGTGTGTGTGTGTGTGTGTGTGTGTGTGTGTGTGTGTGTGTGCGTGTGTTTATAATGTGGCGAGCATAACGGCATTTCGTCCGTCTTTACGTTATGAGTTCAACTTCCGCAAGGTCGTCCTTTGCATGTTATCCTCTTGAGGTCGATATATTCAGTACCACTTGAGCACGGAGGTCAATGTAATCGACTAGCCTCTTCTCTGCGGAATTTGAACTCAGAACATAAAGACGGACGAAAGTGTTTTGCCCGGCGTGCTAGCGATGCTGTCAGCTCGCTGAATTTATCATACTAATTAAATCAAACAAGCAATAATGATGTGTTTTGTAATCTACAATGTCCCACCCGTGTGTAAATTTAAACATTTTTAGTATTTTTTCATTCATTGTTTTGTCAGTGGGATATGTGAATAACTAACAGAAATACTCTTCCTAAGGGAGAAAGCTATCCTGTAGATTTCCTCTTAAAAAGCTTCCTGTAATTGCCGTTGGTGATGGCTGCACTTTTAAGAGACCGACAAATAACAAGTTTTGAAACTGTAATTAGTAAAATTAAGGATAAATGAATTAATAACCATATTGATGATGAAGTTTATAATGACGATTCTAGCAATATTCAATTATGCATTTTTCTATCTTTCATCCATTATCTATCAGCAATAATAATATAAGAGGAGTATAAGGAAGTTCGTTAAATATCGCAAGAGGGGAATATGGAGGAGTAATAGAAAGGAAGCGGAACAAGAGTTTTATAAGACCTACAGCGAATTGAAGATAAGTCTGATGTTGTTCTTGAACTCCAGCTCAGCCTTGATTGAGCTAACCTTTGATTTAAGGCATTCCGGCCATACCCGTCACTTCATTCTCCTAACTAGAGTGCACCCAGGATAATATTATCGAAATTGTCTTCTATTGCGGTTGGGGGTGATTTAAGAGAGAAGTGATTGTTATTTTTACCCAATCAAGCGACCGCGTATAGGCTCCATAGTTAAGAGAAGTAATTGGACAAAAGAATGAAAAATAGGAGTAAGACTTGCAACTAGATCGAAGAAATGGAAGGAGCGAGAAGCAGACAGAGAATGACGCACGAATGGTTATACAATTTGTGGACAGCGTATAATCATCTTACTGTTGATTGCACAAAGTAGCATTTACGTAACAGTTGTATGCCTGCCTTTGAGAGCGTGAAGAATATGGATGACTGTGTTTCATCTACGTGTGAATATCTGATGCACATTCACGCACATCTATCTCTCCCAATATACAAATATACAAATATACAGAGACACACAGAGAGAAATTGATGAAGTGGAGATAGACAGGAAAGAGAAAAATTACGTAACACATCTAAAATAAATTTGGAAGTTATTAATAACCCTTCTGAAAAAAGATACATGTCCTACAACCAAAGGAACCATACATGCTTTCTTAGGCAGACAGCTATACAAGAAGACTAGAAGACTAATGACTTATATATGATTAATTAATTCGTATACTTTGTGATAAGTAACGTTCAATAACTTACGGTTCAATAACTTCAATAATAACATCTCAAAATGATTTATTCTGGATATTGACTGATATGTAATTAGGTTAGCTGGCAGAGCAGGTGTGGTTTTGATTGAATCAAAATTAATTGTAATTTCTCATAGTGGAAAATGTGATCCTTTCTGTTGCTGAACTTTGCGTGCATCTTTCTCATGCTTACAGTTTCATAACAAGGCTTTGACAGATAGATATTATTATAGGTATGTATATGTACATATACATATTGAATATAATTATGTATGTAGGTATGTATCTATGTATACACACACGCACACACACACACACACACACACACACACACACACACACACATACAAACATACATATATATATACATATATATATATATATATATATATATATATATATATATATATATATATATATATATATATATATATATATATATATATACAATTTAAATAAAGGATAAAATCTTTATAAGAATTTATCAAGTAGTTAGCGTGAAAAAACCTCATAAGGGAAAAAATTATTAATTATTCTCTATGAATATATTTATTTATATTAAGGGCATTACTATACATAAATGCCTCACGCTAGAAGGGACTCTAAAAGTCAAACTACCATAATAAACACATTTTTACCGGACGCGAGGGAATGCAATTCTCGAAGTGATCCTCCTAAAAACAGACTTAACAGTAATATCATGATATCGTAATCAGCGCAGTAATTTGCACTCTTTACTCTTCAGTACACGTATAGTCAAGACACATAAAAATAAACAAAAAAATCAACATACCAGAAGAACACTCCATGTATCCAGCATAGTACATAGAACATTGTTTATCCTTATATATGTATGTATGTATGTATGTATGTATGTATGTATGTATGTATGTATGTATGTATGTATGTATGTATGTATGTATTTATGTAATCAGTTTTATTTCAAGATTTCTTGCCAATAGAGAGAGTCGGTTTCTAACCTATATCCAAGGCTCCTTCATTGAAATTTCTACATCAACAATAGGGTATTTTTGTTTGCATGTGTGTATACGTGCAGATTTGTATGTTTTGCTTTATGTATGAAATTCTCATACATATAGTTGCATATCTAGACATGCTCATATAATATTTAAAGGATAAACTTCCGAGAAGTTTTACAGATTTTTACAGTTCCAATGATGGATTGGATCAGTAGTTTTCGAATTAGCTTCTTCTTTCTCGTTTTGAGAAGCCTAATTCTTCAAGATTGGTATATAGGCAGTGTGTTACATATCCCAATCTTAGTCTTAAGAGGTCTTGGGGCTCTAACTGCAGTATGTATGTATGTATGTATGTATGTATGCTTACGAATAGGAAATATGTCAAGTCGAAACACTGTTCAAGTGGTCAAGAATTTTGGGGTATCACAAGATCACGTGTCTGTTGAATGTTTTTATATGACATCAACATCGAGATAATGCGGGAGGATGAGAGAAGAGCAGATCTAGAAAGAGAAAAACGAAAAGAAAATTGTTTTTTGTGTCTGTGGTTAAGTTTGCGTATGTCTGCGTGCGTGCACATGAAAGTGAAAGAGAAGAAAATAAAAGGGAGTCCACGAACAAAGAAATAAATTCTTCAAAAATGTGTAAATGCCGCATAAAAGGCACAGAAACTGTTTGGTATTAGACTAGGGCTGTTTTTTTTTATCGTTTTAGTGCCAGGGGATCATGAAATTCTGTTTGCATGTCTACGAGCCAGCGTGCGTGCGTGCATGTATGTGTGTGTGTGTGTGTGTGTGTGTGTGTGTGTGTGTGTGTGCGAGCGAGCGAGAGAGAGAGAGAGAGAGAGAGGGTTGTGTGTGTTTCTATCTGTGCTTACTTGTATGTGTGTATGTTAGTATGTGACCATTTCTAATTTCAGAGGAGGAACGTCTACGCCAATATCTGACCTTAACCAATCAGATGACATTTCCGGTGTCTTGCTTTCATTATCAACTTCGCGCCGCCATATCTACACCCTTGTAACTTTTGATGGAAACCAGACACATTTGATACTAGTAGTGTCTTTCTCTGCCCCCTTTATCCCCGCCTGCACTCGTCTGTGGCCTGTCCAGTTACTGGACTTTTTGTATGTTACTCCCAATCTTTTAACCATTGTCACTCTCTGTTCCATCGACCCTTCTTTCAAAAATTCTTACTCACTTTTCTCTTCTCTTCGTCTGTTTCATGTCTAAATGTTTGTCGCCAATTGTGATATATTTTCTCCTTTTCTTCTTAATTCCTACTCTGCTATGCGCGTCTGTACACACACTCAAATTCACAGTTTCATTGTCTGTCCGTCTCTTATGTGTCTGTCTGTCTTTCTCCTCTCTCTCTCTCTCTCTCTCTCTCTCTCTCTCTCTCTCTCTCTCTCTCTCCTCTCTCTATATATATATATGCGCGCGCGTGTATGTGAGAGTGTGTGCGTGAGTGTGTGTGTGTGTGTGTGTGTGTGTGTATGTGTGTACATACTCACACATACATACACGTATATATATGGCAATCATCAAATACATGATGTGTACGAAATTGTTGTCCTTTGAAACGCTCTTCTAGCTTTTTGTCGATTAAAGATAAAAAATATATACATATACTCAGAGATCAAGTTCTGTTTAATATGTTCATTCCACTATATATGAGTACGTATAGGCGTAGGAGTAGCTGTGTGGTAAGTAGCTTGCTTACCAACCACATGGTTCCGGGTTCAGTCCCACTGCGTGGCACCTTGGGCAACTGTCTTCTACTATAGCCTCGGGCCGACCAAAGCCTTGTGAGTGGATTTGGTAGACGGAAACTGAAAGAAGCCCGTCGTATATATGTATATATATATGTATGTGTGTGTATATGTTTGCGTGTCTGTGTTTGTCCCCCAAACATCGCTTGACAACCGATGCTGGTGTGTTTACGTACCCGTAACTTAGCGGTTCGGCAAAAGAGACTGATAGAATAAGTACTAGGTTTCCAAAGAATAAGTCATGGGGTCGATTTGCTCGCCTAAAGGCGGTGCTCCAGCATGGCCACAATCAAATGAGTGAAACAAGTAAAAGAGTAAAAAGAGTGAAGAGTATGCATTAACGTACATGAACGCATATATATATATATATATATATATATATATATATATATATATGCGGTGGTTGTCTACTCCTTAAACAGAGTTTGACCACCTCTTGCACCTACACCTTAGCCCTTTCATGGCGTCTGATGTGGCTTTTTAAACCAGACAGTGTTTTGAAAAAACACCCACACAGATTGCACCTCTGATTTGCACTACCAATACCTGCAAGTAAGTTCTGCTCATTGTGGATCCTAACATGTCTTTTAAGACCCCCATTGGATTTGAAAACCCTCTGGCACACACCACATTCAAACGTGTGCACAGACATATAATCAGAATAGCTGGGTGAGGTTTGTTTTCGATGGGTTCGCAGGTGAGATTTGAGGCCAGCCAAGGACAGACATGGTCTGTCACAGACTGTGCACACAAAAAGGTCCTTGTCATTCACCTTCTCAGTCTTCACCTTTTTCCTTAAATGTCTCTTAAGCCCTACTTGCATCATCCTGGCCTCTTCAAATGCTTTCACTCCACTCCACACCCTTGTTCGCCATCCAACTCGATCTGAAGCGAGGACTTCTATATCTTTTGGAGCCATTCCAATTGACTTCATAGCAGTCCTTATGCCATCCTTAAACCTTTTTTTAGGTTTATGCCGATAACGTTTCCCCTCTGCAAGCTCACCATAAAACAACTGTTTCGGCATGCGTTCATCTGCCATTCGAACAATATGGCCACACCATCTCAATTGGTTCCTCAAAATCATGGCTTTAATTGAGGGGATGCCTGCAGATGCAAGGATATCTGTGTTTGGAGTAAAAGAATTCCATTTAATTCTTAAAATATGACGAAGGCATTTTTGGTGGAATTTTTCTAACATTTTAAAATGCCTTTCATAACAGGTCCAAGTTTCACAGGAATACAATAGGGATGTTAAGACAAATGATTTGTAAAGAGCCAGCTTTGTATTGTTATTTATATGTCGCTGGCGCCAGACGCGTGACTCCAAGCCACCAAATGCTTTTGCTGCCCTTTGAATTCGCAGGTGTATTTCCGTATCAAGATTTCCATCATCTTGAACAGAGCTTCCCAGGTAGACAAATGAATTGACAACCTCAAGTAACTTTCCCTTAACAAAAATTTTAGGGAGGTTACAAACAGCACCATACGCAGGTTGATACATCACAACTGTTTTTTTCAGATTGATGGTCAGGCCAAAATCATCACAAGCTGCATCAAATGCAGATACAAGGGATTGCAGACCCGATTCAGAATGACTAACCAGATCGCAATCGTCAGCATACAAAATTTCCTTAATAAGTGAAGTAAAAACCTTCGTTTTAAACTTCAGTCGGGTCAAATTAAAAACATTCCCCGTTGTTCGATATTTTATGTAGATACCCTCCTCAGAGTTTTGAAAGGAATGTGACACCACAACGGCAAAGTATATTGCAAAGAGGGTGGGTGCATCAAGGTCTCCCTGCTTTACTCCATTTTCCACAGCAAAAGATTCAGAAAGCCTACCACCAAAATTAACCCTAACTCTCATATCCTGATGCAAAGCCTTGACCATGTTTATAAACTTTTCTGGGCAACCAATTTTCCCCAGAATTAGCCACAGAGCACTTCGATTAACAGTATCGAATGCTTTGCTCAAATCAACAAAGCAATGGTACAGAGCAAGATTCTGTTCAATGCACTTCTCCTGTAATTGTCTGACAGTAAAGATACAATCAGCTGTGCCCCTGGAGGAACGAAAACCACACTGAGACTCAGACACCATACTTGGAACTATAAAGGTATTTAAACGTTCTAACAAAATGCGGGCGAGCACCTTTCCAACCACAGACAAAAGGGAAATCCCACGAAAATTACCACACAGATCCTTTGGCCCCGATTTATATAAGGAGACAAGAATGGCATCAATCCAGTCTTGAGGCACTTTCTCACTTCTCCAACAGTGACAAATTAAAATATTTAAGAGTTCCATCATTTTGTCACCCCCATATTTCAAGACTTCTGCACAGATTCCATCAGATCCTGGAGACTTGTTGTTATTCAGCTTATTCATAGCTAAATAAATGTCATTTAGAGTTGGTTCAGATGCCATCTCTTCTATAACTGGAAGTTGTTCAATTTTTTCTATCGTCCTCATATTAACGGATGATGGTCTATTCAAAAGTGCAGAGAAATGTTCTACCCAACGCTTATGAATAGAAGCGGTGTCAGTCAGAAGAAAACATCCATCTTCTGTTCTCAATGGAGCTACTGAAGAAGATTTTGGACCATATACCTCCCTAACATAAGAATACAAACAACTGGCATCATTTCTATCAGCTGCTTCTTGTGCCCCTTTTGCCCTATCATTCCACCATTCCTGTTTAATTTTCCTTAGAGCAGTTTGCACCCTCCTTTTCAGCTTTCTGTAAGTTTCATTTGAGTTGGGATTCAATGACTGAGAGAGCAGTGTATTGCCTAAGTTTTGTTGTTCTAAAAGTAGATCATGAATTTCTGCTGATCTATCTGAGAACCAATCTCTGGATTTATGAGATTTAAATCCCACTGACGAACTTGCAGCCTGAAATACTTTTGTTTTGAAATCTTCCCATAAATTGTTTGGGTCAAGATTAATACTTTCTATAGCGTCGTGGAATCTTTGCAAGTTGCTTGATAATTTAAAGTTTGCAACGTTTAACTTTTTGGGTATCTTAGGACCAGACTGTCGGTTTTTAGGTTTTATCGAAAAATCTATTTTGCCACGCAGTAGATGATGGTCAGTGCAGCTCTCTGCCCCTCTCATGACCCGAACGCTAGAAACGTCTTTCATATCACATTTCCTAATCAAAATATAATCTATGAGATGCCAGTGCTTAGATCTTGGGTGCATCCAGGTGGCTTTATATTTATTTTTCTGCTTAAACAGAGTGTTGGTGACAACCAGATCATTCTCAGTACAAAACGTCAAAAGAGCTACTCCATTTCTATTGCATTTTCCAATCCCATGTCGACCTAAAACAGGCCATGAAACATAGTCCCTTCCAACTCTTGCATTGAAATCTCCCAAAATGACCAGCTTGTCAGAAATTGGTACTTTCCTCAATAATCTTGCTAGATTGTCATAAAACTGTCCCACAGTTTCCTCAGAATGGGACATTGTTGGTGCATAAATACAAACAACGGTAAGAAACCTACCTTTTGTCAGTTTGATACGGCATGACATGATCCGGTCAGATATACCACTTGGAAGCTCTGCAATGGAGGACACTAATGTATTCTTGAGAGCAAACCCAACACCAGATTCTCTACGCTGACCCTTAGGTAGGCCTTTCCAGAAGATAGTATATCCATAAGCAGATTCCATTACTTGACCCTCACCAGAGAGACGAGTTTCAGAGAGAGCAACTATATCAAGGGAATATTTCTTTAGCTCACATGCAATAAGTGCAGTACGCCTTTCTGGCCTCTTCGTGAAATTATCATCAAGAAGTGTGCGCACATTCCAACAGCCAAAATTCAAACGGTGTTTATTTTTACTTTTTCTTGAGGACTGTTTGACCACAGTGGCAGGATGACGACCGGGTCCAGCCTGTGATACACTGGGACACCTGCCGGGCCAGACCTGTTCCCCTGATGTTCCCAAGCCTTTTTTGCCATTTACTGAATTTGTTTCAAACATTTTAAAATAAGTTACAGGTGCATTTTTAGGTTTCTGCCAACCAACCAATTGAATGATTTTACTAAGATTTGGAGTACAGGAAGTACCTGTGCAGATGAATCATTTTTAGTGGGTGTAGCTTGCACTGCACTACCCCCACTTATTAGCCCAAGAAGACTTTCACCGGTGTGACAAGAGAATTGACAAAACCAGGAATGTCCAAGGCCTCAGGTTTTATTTCGGAGATTTCCTTCTCCTAGGTAGATTACCAACCAAGGTTAAAGAGCTTCTACCTGCCCATGAGGTAAGCCGTCCCATTCCAGACACCTAACCGACACTCAGACACTCTGTAAAGTGAACAAATATCACTCCGGTGACCGATGTGGAGCAGCTCATCAAAAAAAAAAAAAAAATAAATAAATAAATAAATAAAAAAAAAAATATATATATATATATAAATAAAATATAAAAGATAAAAAATAGTATATATATAAAATTAAAATTATTCATATATACATATTTACAGACATTCACACACATATACACACCCATACATATATATATATATACATATTTACAGACATTTTGTTGGATGGTCGTTGAATAGAGCATATAATGCTCCCAAGAAAAGGGGAGGGCAGAAAAGGAGGCCAGGGCTGTCAAAAATATTAAGACAAACCCTAAAGCCTTCTATAGCCATACAAAAGAATCTTCTTCAGTACGATACAAAATAGGGCCACTAGTTGAAGAAAATGGCTCACCGACTGCTGACCCCCAGAGAATCAGTGAAATACTGAATGTGCAATACAAGAATGCTTTCACCACTCCACTGGAACACTTGCAAGTAGCTATGCCTGATGAATTCTTCAGCTCCACAGATCTACACAACAAAATGGTAATTATTGATAGCGCCAACATAGAGGAAACTGATGTGATATCAGTCATTGACGAGATGAGCTCAAACCCAGCAACAGGCCCTGATGGATTCCCAGCAATCCTCCTAAAGAAATGCCAAGGGGCTCTAGCATGACCACTTCAGATTCTCTTCCAGAGCTTCCTTACAACAGGGAGACTTCCCAAAAAGTTAAAGGAAGGCATTATATGCTCTATTCATAAGAGAAGATGCTAACTTCCCATGTCAGCAAAGTCTTATTTTCTTCGATATGTAAACGTCTTTGTTATGCCAGATAATAATTTTTATACATTAAAGTTGAGGGATTATTTTCACCAGCACCAATGTCAAACCCATTTTCTACATACTCATTTCACACAGTTACAATATATTTTAGCAAAAATGCTGTTGACGTTGCATAGCTCCAGCATGGACTTGTTTAAAGGCATTCAAGCCTCGGCTATTCAGTATTGTGCTTTCAGATATTTATGGCTGTATTGTGCAATATGTTACATAAGATGGTGATAGTGGTGTTGGTGGGAGGTATTCGAGTACAGAAGATATGACAGATTTCTTGCAGCTCCATTGTCAACGACGAAGCTCCTTGTACACATATTCATGTATGTACATGTATGAAGCACACGAATTACAGAAATATTCGTGGGTGAATATATTGTAGATATATCCAGACGTACATTCTATTTTCTGAAGTTATGTTTCCATGTTTGACCAATTACATACCCATGTACGTATCCATATACATGTATAACATCAGTAGAATTGTGTGCATGAGTGCGAGCGTTAGTTTGTATGTGTTTGTGTGCGTATGCGTGTGTTTGTAGTAAGAGTGTGCGTGTGTGTGTGTGTATGTATTGTCTGCATGGTCGTGTGCTCTTCATTCGTTCATAATAATAGTGCTATTTACAGTTAAAAGTGAAGCTGGGATGATTGCGAATTACTAGAGACTATGTAAATAGGTGGAAGGATTTTCACTCAGAAATCGTATAATTTAGTCTATTGGAAAGTAATTTTTAGCTGAAATCGTAATCTAAATGTCGAAACTGCCATTTCTTGAATAATTCCTTGATTCACGTATAGAATCCGATTATCAGGTCGTGTACAAGGATTTGAATAGGAGGTAGATAATAGGATATATTCTGTAGAAATCTTCAATAGTTTTGTTAAAACATCGGATAACTTGGAGAAGCTGCACTCTTCGGGGAAATTTTCCGCTTGGTA
>NC_142932.1:92377498-92402498 GCF_046866305.1 Octopus bimaculoides | reverse complement strand
TTTTCTTTATCCACCTATTTTCAATTTCATTCATTCTCAATTGCATGTACAGTGCTTTATCTTTGCAATCTTTCATCCTGTACAAGCCTGAACTTACTTCCAATAATAGCGGTTCTGTGGCATTTTTTACGTACCATGCTATGCTGTTTTCTTCTGTTCTAATGCTGTGGTCGCATCAAATCAGTCCTCTTTCCACTCTTTTTCTTGGTACATACAGTCTGTCTGTGTAATTTTTGGGGTAGAGTATCCCATATCTAGTCAGCAACTTCTTTGTCTTTCTGTCTAAGCTGTTTAGTTCGTCTACTGTCCGTGCAATTACCCCTGTTCCATATCTAAGGAGTGAAACCGCCCAGGTGTTGATAGCTTCAATCTTATACCGTATCAACGAGGGAACTGACTTGGGATTCATCTTTACCATGACGTTTGAGGTCATCCACGAACAACAAGTGGTTGACATTTTGTTGGCGGCTTTTGAATTTATACCCAGCCTTTACTTTCCTCAGAATTAGTGTTAGTGGCATCATGCACAGTACAAAGATCAGTGGGAGGAAATAGTCCCCATTGGAAGATGCTTCTGATTTGTATTGTAATAATAATAATAATAATAATAATAATAATAATAATAATAATAATGATGATGATAATAATAATAATAATGATAATAATAATAATAATAATAATAATAATAATAATAATAATAATAATAATAATAATAATAATAATAATAATAATAATAATAATAATAATAATAATAATGATAATAATAATAATAATAATAATAATAATAATAATAATAATAATAATAATAATAATAATAATAATTATTATTATTATTATTATTATCCTTATTATTATTATTAATATTATTATTATTTGATAGTCTCAGGCTAATTTCTAATACTTCATTCGGTACACTTCCGTGTACCTGAGGTTCATGCAGTATTGTGTTTTCATGTTTTTGTTGGTGTTGTGAGAATAAAGACTCTTCATGTTACTGCATTGTATCCGTTTGGCTTGTTCTGGAGTTTGGCTCGAGTCTTTTGCTGTATTAATGTTTGCATTGTGTCATGCGCGTAACGCGACTTGCGTCGTTCTGTTAGATATCTATCCCGTAGAGTACATGTGGAGGGTTGTCTATTTTATTAGATGTTTATTGTACAGAATGTTTCTTGGGTTTGTGGATTGTTTTATTTGGATTAACCCTAGTTCTACTGATTGCTCAGATAAGGTTTTTGCAATGTTCATGAGAATGAACTCACCGTTACTATCAACGACTGACGTGATGTACATTCTGAAGACTTCGCTATTTGGGAGGCAACCCTCAAATGCAATTCCACAAAGATTACAATTTCGAATCTACAGCTCTACTGAAAAAAAAAAGAAAAGAAAATGCATTAACTTTGCAGAATGGCTCGTTTTCCAGAGACAGAGCTGAAGAAAGTTAAAGGATCAGATTGAGTTCATAATGAGATATGCCAATTTAATTGACAGATTGGGAATGCGGTGAGATTTGACTCAATGCCAAGTAGATTGTGGTTATTTGATTGATCTGCTGGCTAGATTTTATTGACCTTTGCTCTGGCGGGGTCTGTTTCTCTGAACTTGCAACTAGCCGCCATCATGTCCAGCGTTCCTACCATCTGACAGATGTTAGCCATATCGTTAGATCATACAAAGTAAAAAAGCAAAACAAAAGCAAAAGACTATGTACGGTGGTGTTGCGTGTATATGCACGTATGTTTACACACACACACACACACACACACATGCACACACGTACACGCACGCACACACACATATACATACATGCACACACACATATATATATACATATATATATAGTATATATTTAAACACATATATATGTATATATACACACGAATATATATATATATATATATATATATATATATATATATATATACATACATATATATTTACATATATAAAACATGTATTATATAAATACATATACATATATATGTGTGTATCTGTATGTGTGTGTATACACAGACCTACACACACACACACACACACACACACACACACACACACACACACATATATATATATATATATATATATATATATATATATATACACACATACATATACATGCATGTATGTATGCTTAAGTGTGTGTGTCTGTGTATGTGTGCGCGCGCTAGTGCATATGTGTATATATGGGTTACAAATGGAGGCTGGGGTGTACACACAGACACAAGAAAGTGAAGAATAACGAGAATAATACTGATAGACAAAACTGAGATAGTCTGATAGAAATAGAAAAATAGAATAATTTGACAAGCAATGACTTGAGTTTGAAGACATACCTCAGTTTGGAAATACGAATTGTGTAGATTATTTTGTGTATGGAACCGTAAGGTGGTGAGCCTGGCGGAATAATTAACGCGCTAAGCAAAAAAAAAAATTAGAAAAAAAAGAAAGAAAGAAGTCTTTTTCGGTGGTTCTTTCGTTTTTATTTTCTGAATTCAAATCCCGGGGCGGTCGATTTTAATTTTCATCTTTTCGTGATCAATGAAATAAGCACCCTGGGTCGATGTAATTCCAGTCCTTCGACTAGTGTAGAAAGAGTTATTACTATGGAAATTTAAATACATTTGTGTATGTGTCTGTATCCGTATATGCATATGTTTTACTTAGTGCAGGAGTGGCTGTATGGTAAGTAGCTTGCTAACCAGCCACATGGTTCCGGGTTCAGCCCCACTGCAAGTGTCTTCTACTATAGCCTCGGGTCAACCAAAGCTTTGTGAGTGGATATATATATATATATATATATGTGTGTGTGTGTGTGTGTGTGTGTGTGTGTGCATATGTTTGTGCGTCTGTGTTTGTCCCCTACCATCACTTGACAACCGATGCTGGTGTGCTTACATCCCCGTAACTTAGCGGTTCGGCTAAAGACACCGATAGAATAAATACTAGGCTCACTAAGAGTAAGTCCCGGGGTCGATTTGTTCGACTAAAGGCGGTGCTCCAGCATGGCCGCAGTCAGATGATTGAAACAAATCAAGGAATAAAAGAATATATATATGTATGCGTGTGTATTTCTTTTAGATTTTTTACAACCTCTGTATGAAACCTAAACTTTCATAGATCATTGCATTGTATCTCAACGATTCGTTTGAAAACTTTCTAATACTTTCACACATCTATTGGAGTACTAAATAATTTGAAGTTACCTGAGTTAACGTTTCAGTAAAACAAAAGGCTAAATTAGTTATCATGTCACATATCACTTCCATCAATAATGTCGTTGTCTGTAGTTTTAATTATTTCCGCGTATAGGAAAATGGTCCAGGTTTTCTGATAGCAACCTCGATGCCACATGGCTGGCAAGTGTATTTTTCTATGTTTTTTATTTCATTTTGTTTATTGTTTTTTTTTCTTTTCTTTTTGTTGTCTTTGAATACTGAACTTCATTTTTCTAAGCTCAATTAAAGTTTATGAACTTTAACCTTTCGTGTTTGCTCTCTAAATTCATCGAAATTTTGGATGCCGCTTGATGTCAAATTTCGGATCTTTTTTAAAACGGGGGCCACATTTTTCATTAATGTTTTACGTAGTGTTTTTGGTACCGAAAGACTTTCAAACTTCGTATACTTATCTATTTTGTGTTATAGAACAGAAAACTATTTTTGTATTCGAATTTATTTCATGTAAAAAATTGTCTTATTTCGATAATTTCAACCAATCACTGACAAGTATTCAGTTGTTTTCATTTAGTCCTTTGGCTGATTAAGCGATTTAAAGCGTATTTAATCTTCATACCTTCGTTTTATTTGCTTTTTTCATTTTAAATTTGCTTTAACCCTAACCCTAACCCTAACCCTAACCCTAGGGTTAGGGTTAGGGTTAGAGTTAGGGTTAGGGTTAGAGTTAGGGTTAGGGTTAGGGTTAATTGTTTCAGAATCGTTTGTTTATGTAGTCGGCACTTAATGTATATCGGCTGAATGGACGTCAGTGATTGGTTGAAATTACAGAAATACGACAACTTTAACATGGAATAATTTATGGATTTCTTTTTTTTTTAAAGAAGACTAAGAGAAAAAGATGTTTTATATGACACATTCTACCAGTGTTCCAAGTTTCAAAGTGTTTCGTTAATGAAAAATGTGGCCCCCGTTTTAAAAAAGATCCCAAATTTCTTATTTACAGCAACACTTTTACTGCCATTTAGGTTTATTTGAATTCTGAAGTGTGGAGTAGAAAGATGTAACCTTCTGTTTATGTGTCGATCTACCGGTGTCGATCTAATCGACTGGCCCCCTTCCCCAAAATTTCGGGCCTTGTGCCTAGAGTAGGAAAGAATACTGATTACGCAGGTAAGGTTTCCCTGTTTCTGAAATATTTCTGTTTATTCATTTATTTTTTTCTTTCTTCAAGATTCTTATCTTCAACGAATGTGTCTGCCTTATGACAGTGAAACATTCTCTAAGCTATTAACAAGTGCTTTAACTCGTTAACTTCTTTCCGAATATATTTCGTGATTCTGGCTTTCAATGTTAATCCCATTTAATCGAAAGTTAATACTTCATTCTTAAGCAATAATTAAATAGTATTACTACTTCCCCTATATTTTCTATTTGCTACGAATATCTCAAATAGTTATCAGCAATTTTTTACTCACAACAATTTTAGTAGAGCAAGACGTAAATTTACAAAAGCAAAAGTACGATGCGATTTCAATAATTACTTGAAGTCATTTAATATTTCCTCTCTCCAATGTCCATATAAATGAAAAAGTTAAGACAACTCCTTCACAAAGCCTGAGTGTTTTTCAATTCTTCCCTTTAAATTCGAGATCCAAACACATGTTAGTCTATTTTTATACTCTTCATCGACGTCAATTATTTTATTACCTTTTGCACTTCAGTATCACCATCACTATGTTCATGTTTTCACATTTTCTCGTATCAAAGCACATGCTTGTATATTATAACATATATTCGTATATCATATCACATATCTGGAATACTCTGTCGCTTAACCTAAAAGTCACAATGCACAAAGCACTCCATCGTGAAAATAATACCAACCGAGTTTACTTACCAAGAAAAGAAGATGTGTTTTCTAAAATTAGAAGACACTGTTAATACTGCGATAGTTGGTCCGGAAATTTATGTTGTGCAGAGCAAAGAAATAATACTATCGGCAGCCAAAGATACCCCAAAAGTGACCGAAACAGTAGGAGAATTCAAAGAGAAAAAGAAGAACAGAACGAACAAGCGGAAAGAAATGGAACTACATGGCCAATTGGTGAAACAAACGGAAAATGTTGGAACTGAAGCCCCCTGGCACTGGTTGACGGATGCGAACTTGAAATAAGAGAGAGAAACGCTAAGTATAACCACTCAGGAACAAGCCATTAGAACAAATCTCATAACGACAAAGATGCGATAGACAACACGTGTAAAAGCTGCAGGAGAAGAGACGAGAGTTTCCATCACATTTTGACTGAGTGCAGCATTCTAGCACAAAAAGAGTATAAACACATACACGACTGTGTAGGAGAAAGAGTGCGTTGGGATGTTAGCCAGATGCTTGGCTCCAAAACAACTGAAAAGTAGTATGAAAACGAACCAGAAACCGTGATAGAAAATGAGAATTACAAGATCTTGGAGAACTTCGCCATAAAGACTGACAACACTACTGAGGCAAGAACTCCAGAAATGAATATAGAAGACAAAATAAAGAAACAGTGCAAGATCATGAATTTTGCAATTCCCTTCAGTAGCAGAGTCGATGCCACAGAAATGGAAAAAAATTGAAAAATGCCAGGATCTAGCAAGAGAGTTGAGAAGACTGTGAAAGACCAAGACAACGATTATTCCAATAATATTTCGTGCACTTAGCACAAAACCCAAAATGCTAGCTAAAAGTTTGGAAGAGATTAGAATTAAAATTTGCATTATCGACCATATTCGTATAAAACGTTCTGTACTGTATGTTAGGACGCCGAGGCTAATATAAATGTACTTTAACATTATTGAAATCATCATTATTAATAAAGAAATCATCATCATTTCCATTATCCTCTATGTCCTCCTCCTCTTCCTCATCATCAAAATCAGCAGCAGCGATGTCGCTGCTGCTGCTTGTCTGGATGGTGGTACGGATAATGGCGTGGATAATTTCTGTTATTGCCACGAGGCAGTACACAAATTCTACAAACACAGAAGGTTTGTATGTATGTATGTATGTATGTATGTATGTATGTATGTATGCATGTATGTATGTATGTATGTATGCATGTATGTATGTATGTATGTATGCATGCATGCATGCGTGTATGGTTATATGTATGTATGTATGTATGTATCTATGTATGATAATATATATATATATCCTTTACTCTTTTACTTTTTTCAATCATTTGACTGCGGCCATGCTGGGGCACCGCCTTTAGTCGAGCAAATCGACCCCAGGACTTATTCTTTCTAAACCTAATACCTATTCTATCGGTCTTTGGCCGAACCGCTAAGTTACGCGGACGTAAACACACCAGCATCGATTGTCAAGCGATATTGGAAGAACAAACACACATGCACATACATATATATACATATATATACGACGGGCTTCTTTCAGTTTCCGTCTACCAAATCCACTCACAAGGCTTTGGCCGTTCCGAGGCTATAGTAGAAGACATTTGCCCAAGGTGCCACGCAGTGGGACTGAACCCAGAACCATGTGGTTGGTAAGCAAGTTACTTACCACACAACCACTCCTACGCCCATAGCTATTTACCACACAGCCACTCATGCGCCTAGATATATGTATATATATATATATATATATATATATATATATATATATATATATATATATATATACATGCATGCATACATACATACATACATACATACATACATACATGCATACATACATACATACATACATACATACATACATACATACATACATACATACATATGTATATATATATATATATATGTATGTATGTATATATAATATATCTTAGAAAGAAAATCACTTGATGACGCCTCATTTTCGCTGTAATTCTCACATTTTTTCCAACCTTATATAGTAATCTCCAGAAACTTAATAATAAGGAGTCAACGTGCTTAATAACAATATTGGTTTCTCTTGAGTTTCTAGAACAGAGGGTGTGTAATCTTTTAAATCAGCTCAGTTGTTTTACTGGTGCTGATTTCAAAGACTCTAATACGGTTAGCAAATAGCATTTGAACTCAAAACATATAGAGAGAGTTAGTAATTAAATATGGTGTCAGGCAGCGTTCAGATTACTCAGTGCACTTTATTCCATGCCTCTTCAGCCATGTTTAAATCCCCTCCTCCACTTCATGTACCTTCTCCTCCTCCCCTTCATCACCATCATTGTCGTCATCATCATTGCCATCATCATTGCCATCATCATCATCATCATCATCATCGTCATCGTCGTCGTCGTCGTCATCGTCATCGTCATCATCATTATCATCATCATCATCATCGATACAATCATTAAAGTACTAACACAATTTTACTACTACTACTACTACTACTACTACTACTACTACTACTACTACAATGCTGCTGCTGCTGCTGCTTCTGCTGCAGCTGCTGCTACTACTACTACTACTACTACTACTACTACTACTACTACTACTACTACTAGCTGCAGTGTTGGTAGTAGTAGTGCATGATATTGTTGTTGTTGTTGTTGTGGTTGGTGTTGTAGTTACTGGAGGAGGATAAAGTGGAGAAAAAAGGAAGATGATGAGGCAGAGAATTAAAAGTGAAACATGTGACGAAGACGAAGAGGACAGCGTGTCTTTTTCTTTCCCTCTTTTGGAAGAGGCTTAATGAGAAAGAATAAGGAGAGAACAGAAGAAATTAGAATGAAACAATGAACGGCTGAACCAAAGTGTCTCCCAAAAATGAAATTTGATGATAATTACAGTTGCAACCTGTTCAAAACATTTTTTCTCGCAGGCACTAAACTCGATTTTAATATATTGACAACGATAAAGTGTCGTCATAAAGTCTAGGTGAAGCACTTGTGAAATTTTGTTAGCGACAAAAGTTGCTTGATTTCAATTCTCAATACACACACACTCACACGCATACATATATACATGTGCGTGTGTATGTATATATATATATATATATATATATATATATATATATATATATATATATATATATATATATATATATATATGTATATATATATATATATATATATATATATATATATATATATATATATAGTTAAAAAAAACAATAACAAAAAAACAAAAAAACAACAAAGTGAGGACGTGATATGGATAGTATTATTGGACGCTCAGGAAAGGAAAGAGAGAGTGTATGACGTTTCGGGCGTAGCCCTTCGTCGGAAAGATGGAAAGTTCGGAGAATGGAAGAACGGAGAAAGAGGAAAATGGTACCGATGCCCACGAGGTTACATTATGAAAAAAAGCAAGAAGGTGAAGCAACCTGTTGCTGAACCCTTAATTTTGTTTATAAATATATATAAATATATATATATATATATATATATATATATATATATATATATATATATATATATATATATATATATATATTTATATATATTTATAAACAAAATTAAGGGTTCAGCAACAGGTTGCTTCACCACATACCGAAGTTCAGAAATAGCAGCTAAAAATGCTGAAACTCCAACAGATAGCAGTAACAGATAGAGTTTCAGCATTTTTAGCTGCTATTTCTGAACTTCGGTATGTGGTGAAGCAGCCTGTTGCGGAACCCTTAATTTTGTTTATCAATGTATAAGAACTTTTAAATAAGTTCCACACCGATAATGGTGATTACATACCGAAAGGCTTGGTAAAAATTATTAATTATTAATTTATTAATAACTTGATAATCCTTTACCCTTTTAATTGTAATAATACATACATATATATATATATATATATATATATATATATATATATTATATATATATATATATATATATATATATATATATATATATATATATATAGAGAGAGAGAGAGAGAGAGAGGGTGAGCACAAGCGTGTACGTACGTCGCTGCGAATGTTTTAATCTAGTATGTTGCCTTTTTGTTCCATTAAATATATATATATATATATATATATATATATATATATATATATATATATATGCCAGATGATACAATGATTCAGAGCACTGACGATATACAGTATTTAGGAATAATCATGTCAAATGATGCATCTTTCATTTGTCACCTAACCAAACTGACCTTTAAGTGCACACATCTCATAGGATGGACCCTACGAGCCTCCACGACAAGATAACCGGTAGTTATGCTAACTCAATGGAAAGACCTTAGTTCTGAGCAGATTAGATTACTGCTCACAACTTTGGTCTCCAAATTCACTCGGTTTCATAGAAGAAATTGAAGGGTTACAAAGCACATTCACTAGTAAAATAACTTCGGTTAATGGGCCCTTAATTACTGGGAACGCCTGAAAGTTTTGCGTTTCTACTCTCTTGAACGCTGAAGAGAGAGCTATGTTATTATATACGTATGGAAGAACCTGGAGAGGCATGTTACAAACATCGGTATTAAAGAGAATTTTAATGCTCGAACTAGTAGATGTACCATCTTCAAAATAACGAGCAAAACCACTCCACTGTATAAGAGGATTGCACCAAGAAAGTTACCCTCTGAGGTACAAGTCCTGGCAAGATTGTTTATGGAAGACCAGTAGTCGCTCATGGATACAAGCCTCTCCTCTCCACGACACCGATGTTATCCAAGGGAATGTAAAAGAGCAATACAGCTTGGGACCAGTGACATCGCAACTCATTTCTACAGCGTGAAATAAAGTGTATTGCTCAATGACGCACCGCACAGCCCGGTCCGGGAATCGAACTCGCTGCCTTGTGATTGTGAGCCCGACTCTCTAACTGCTGAACCATGCATCTTCCACATACATGCATACATACACCGGTGGATATTAGCTGCCCAGCGGATGTTAACATAAGGCTGAAGATCAGTGAAAAAGAGAACATCTATGCTGAACTATTGAGAAATCTGCAATTACTCTATCCAGATTACAAGTTCAGGTTTGTACCTGTAATTATTGGGGCCCTGGGATATTTAACACACTGCCTAAATACCAATCCTGAGAAATTAGATTTCTCAAAATGAGAAAGGAGAAAGCTAATTCGAAGACTACGGATCCAATCCATTACTGGAACTGTAAAAATCTGTAAAACATTTAAATATATATGAGCATGTTTAGATATGCAACTATAAGCATGAGAATACATACATAAAACATACAAATCTGCACATATACATACACACATAAATACATACATACATACATACATACATACATACAAAAATACCTTGTTGTTGATGTTGAAATTCCAATGAAGGAGCCTTGGATCTAGGTTAGAAACCGTTTTTTTCACTATTGGAAAGAAATCTTGAAATAGACTAAACATAGTTTTCTCTCTCATCCTTTTTTCTAATTTCCTTTTTCTCCCTTTGGCTGTTTTCTATCTGTCTCTATCTGCCCCCTCTTTCTCCCTTTCTCTCTCTCATTGCTCACACGTGGCCATCGTCCATCTTTCTTTTCCTTACGTGATCATCTTCCCTTTCTTTCAGGACATGTCCTAAAAACTGGACGTATCCTATCTCTCTCTTCTATCTTTTCTCTTCTCAAAGAAAATATTTCTCCAGCGTTCGCTATTTTACCCTCGTTCTGGTCTAACGAGACTCCATGTTTGTTTTCGTTCGGTTTCATTGTATGTCTCCGCTGTTCTGTTTTTGGTCTCAACTTTGAGCCTCCGGAAATCCCAAATTTTATTTTCGTACTTATAGAAGCAACTGTCTTCGTAGACTCATATTCTCGTTCAATGCGCGAAATGAGGAGTCGAAAGACAGCCGACAATTGATGAAGGGTCGTTGTTTGTGTTACCTGTCCTGTTTTCCATTTGTTTCTATTGTTGTTTGCGTATTGAACTCATTTGTTTTCGTATTTTCTTATTTCATGTTGTTTACTGTTGGTGACGTCCTGTACCCATATATGCATATGTATATGTATGTGTGTATATATATATATATATATATATATATATATATATATATATATATATATATATATATATATATATATATATATATATATATATATATATATATATACATATATATATATATATATATATATATATATATATATATATATATATATATATATATATATATACATATATATATATATATATATATATATATATATATATATATATATATATATATATATATATATATATATATATATATATATATATATATATATATCCTGTAAATATTAATAATGGTATTTTTAAATAAGCTTAAAACTTATGGCTATCAACGTGAAATGACAAAGGAAATTAGTCTAATAAAGTGGCATATAAGCCCTCGACAGAAAAAGGAAGGCTTTCTTATCCGCACCGAAAGCAACTCAAATGTGGACGTAATATACCTTGATTTTGCAAAAGCTTTTGACAAAGTGGATCATGGTGTGATATGCCACAAACTGCGTGATCTTGGCATAGCTGGAAAACTTGGAGAGTGGTTACATGACTTTCTGAAAGATAGAAGTCAGGCAGTAGTGGCTAATGGAGCCACCTCTATGAAAACACAAATAATGAGCGGTGTTCCACAGGGCACTGTCTTGGGACCATTGCTTTTTATAGTCGCTTTCTCAGATATGCCTTCAAGTGCCCGGATAGCCACTCTTGCAAGCTACGCAGACGATACGAAAGTCTCGCAGAAAATACAGAACTCCAGTGATGTTGCACACCTGCAGCAGGAGTTGGACTCAGTCTACAGATGGGCTGAGGATAATAGTATGCAGTTTAATGCTGAAAAATTCCAAACCCTGCGCTATCAACGTCCAAAACTGAATATGAAACTTACAGAGTACACTGGTCCGCAGGGAATTTCTATCCCAGAGCCTAAATCAGTGAGAGACCTGGGTATCGACATGAGTGATGATATCTCTTTCCAAGTGCACATTACCAGGATGGCAACAAAGTGCAGACGATTGGCTGGCTGGATCCTGAGAACGTTCAGAACCAGAGATAAGGAAACCATGATGATCCTCTGGAGGATATTCGTCCTCAGCCGCCTGGATTACTGCTCACAGCTGTGGTCACCCACCAGTGTGAAATTAACAGCAGACCTTGAAGCAATCCAGAGAAGATTCACAAAGAAGATTGTCTCTTTACAACTGCTCAGCTACTGGGAAAGGCTGAAACAGCTAAGACTCTACTCCCTGGAGAGAAGGCGGGAGAGGTATACAGTAATATACATCTGAAAGATCCTGGAAGGAATTGTGCCAAATTTTGGCATTGAAAGCTACACCAATGCCAGAACGGGACGATCCCAGCAATGCCATCGTGCTTCAGGACCAGTTACTGCAACAGTTTGGGTTTCAGGGGCCCACAGCATTTTAATATTCTCCCAAAGAGCCTGAGGAACCTGCACAAAGTAGATGTAGGGGTTTTTAAATCAAAGCTGGACCTCTTCCTGTCGAGAGTCCCAGATGAACCTACCTCGCGGCAGGAGATGCAAATGAGGGTTGCTAAATCAAACTCCATTCTTCACCAAGTGCCACATATTGTAAGAGGCTCCATGTAATAACAGTGTAGCAACACGGCGGTGCATCAGCATGGCCGCAGCTCTAGGCTGAAACTATATAAAATATATATATATATATATATATATATATATATATATATATATATATATATATATATATATATATATATATATATATACATATATACATATATGTACTTGTGTATAGAGACAAACACACAAACACAAACATGTATATGCAGGCGTGGTAATGTGCTAAGAAGCTTGCTTCCCAATTACATGGTCTATGGTTCAGTCCCACTGCATAACATGTTCGACGAGGATCTTCCACTACAGCTTCGGGTCGGCCAAGGTCTTGTGAGTTAATTTGTTTGACGGAAACTGGAGGAAGACCGTCACACACACACACACACACACACAAATATATATATGTACTTATGTATCTATGTGTGTGTCTGTTTGTATCTGTGTTTGTCTCACCGTCATCACTTCACAACCAATGCTGTTGTGTTTACATTTCCGTAACTTAGCGGTTCGGCAAATCAGACAGATACAATAAATACTAAGTTTACAAAGAATAAGGCCTTGGGTCGATTTCTTCGACCAAAACCCTTTAATGCGATTCTCCAGCTTGGCCGCGGCCTAATGAATGAAACAAATAACAGATTAACAGAATATATATATGTATATATATATATATATATATATATATATATATATATATATATATATATATATATATATATATATATATATATATATGAGACCCCCTTCGGTCATGACTGACCATGGGATTGCACCTAGAAAGTTACCCTCCCTGGCACAAGTCCAGGCAAGGTTGTTTATGGAAGACCAGCAGTCGCCCATGCATACCGGCCTCCCCTCTCCACGCCACCAGTGTTATCCAAGGGAAAGGCAAAGGGGCCGATACAGCTTGGCACCTGTGACGTCGCAACTCATTCCTGCAGCTGAGTGAACTGGAGCAACGTGAAATAAAGTGTCTTGCTCAAGAACACAACACTCAGCCCGGTCCGGGATTCGAACTCACAACCTCACGATAGCAAGCTCGACGCTCTAACCACTGAGCCATGAGCCTTCACACACACACACACACACACACACACACACACACACACACACACACACACACACACACACACACACATATATATAATATAATATGTGTGTGCCTGTGTGCGTGTGCGTGGTGTTTGTGTGTGCATGCTTTAATGAATATTTTGTCTTTATATTCTGGTGTATGTTTTGCCGTCTAATCATTACC
Source organism: Octopus bimaculoides (assembly GCF_046866305.1). Lineage (NCBI taxonomy): Eukaryota > Metazoa > Mollusca > Cephalopoda > Octopoda > Octopodidae > Octopus > Octopus bimaculoides. The sequence continues at coordinate 92,388,593 of NC_142932.1, read as the reverse complement.
AAATATAAATAAGAAAGGACCTTACAACATTATCTCTTATTTTTTTATCCAAAATGTTGCTTATGCTCCCAATCCGTTTCTCTCGATTCATCTCTCAGTCCTTTTCTGTCTCTTTTCAACCCTTTCCCCCCTTATCTCTGTATCTTTCACTGCCATATCATCTCTCTTTATGCACTCACCAACTGTCACAACCTGCCTTTGAAATACGCGCATATATAAACACACAAACGAACAAATAACCCATTTTATACTTTAGTAACATATAACACTGCAATTTTCACACCTACTGGTGTTGCTGCATTACTCATCTAAATGCATATAAGCTCTTTGGAAACTGGATGTGTATCTAATAAAAAAAAGCATACGTATATACATACATACATACATACATATATATATATATATATATATATATATATATATATATATGCATGCGCACATATACACATATATATGTACAAATATCTCCATGCATTTATAGATATACATACATACATATATATATATATATGTATGTATGTATGTATATATATATAATATAAATAATTTATATGCATATATACATACATATATGTTCACACTTACATATATATGTGTATATACAAATATATATATGCATATATAGATACAGGATGTCACAAAATGTAAGCAACATGAAATACGAAAACAACATGAAATCCTGGAATATATATATATATAATTTATATTATTATATGATTGAACGCCACGCATCCTTTTCTAAGTAAGTTTATCTATCTATCTATCTCTCCCTATATATATATATATATATATATATATATATATATATATATATATATATATATATATATATATATATACATATATATATGTGTGTGTACACACATGTATGCACACATATATATATATATGTATATACGCACATACACATGTACATACAGATATACATATACATGTAGATATGCGCACGCACTCTCCCACACTCTCATACACACGCGCACAGACATCCTTGTGTAAATACATACGCAGAAACACATGCAATTATACATTCTTTGTATATTGACTGGCAAACATGCAAATCCATATACACACCCTCTTTGAATCTTGCTCTTTAATAACTTCATTCCATCTTACACGATTTCTGGTTCTCCTTTCATAGTCTTGTGAATGAATGATAAACTCTTTTGAACAAGAGTATATATGTGTATACAGAACAAACACTTAAACACATATACACACATGCATGAATGCACACTTCCTCCTAATTTGTCTCTTTTTCGGTCTCTTTCTGTCTCTCCCTCTCTCTCGGTCTTTCTCTCTCTCTCTCTCTCTCTCTCTCTCTTTCTCCTTCTTTCTTTCTTTCTTTCTTTCTCCCCCCCCCCCTATCTCTCTCTCTCTCTCACACACACACACACTTATGTACACATACGTGATTAGCAAACCTATTCACTGCGAAACATGGAACTTCATGTAGAAATGCAGCAGGTAGCATCAAAAGTAAAAATCAACACACACACACATACACACACACACACACACACACACACACACACACACTCACACACACACACACACATGCACACACACACACACACACACACACACACACACACGTGAATGTACACACATACAAACACGTTCACACCCATACACACGTACACACACACGTGCACACACACACACATGCGTACATACATTTCATATAAATACCCGCTTGCAAACGTTTATTTCTTATTTAAACACGTATATTTAAAAACGTAGTCTGTTTCCACTTTTGGGGTTGTTTTATCTACTTTTTTTTATTAAGCCACTTAAAGAAATTCTCATAGAACTCTACGTTTTATTTTTTCTTTAAATATAAAGAATATATGGCACCATATGTATAATTTCAACAAGCTCACACTCCTGTAAGATCGCTGGCGACAAAACCTGAATCGTTGTTTCTTTTCTTGATTTTTTTGCCTGCAAAACTTTATATATAATATTTTTAATTTGGCTTTTGGTAGTGGATTTAAGAAAAAAAATGTGTAAGTATAGAGATTTCACCTCCTCTCTCCTCCAAACACACACATACACACGAAAGAAAAACATTATAATTATGAGCGCTTTCTCTGGTGCTACAAAGAATGAAAAATGATATCTATGGAAATAAAATATCCATGGAAATCAAATGCATGTGGTTTGAAGTGCTTATTTGTATAATATAAGTTATGAGACGATATATATATATATATATATATATATATATATATATATATATATATATATATAGAGAGAGAGAGAGAGAGAGAGAGAGAGAGACAAAGATAGATAGATAGATAGATAGATAGATAGATAGATAGATAGATAGATAGATAGGTAGATAGATAGGTAGATAGATAGATAGATAGATAGATAGATAGATAGATAGATAGATAGATAGAAGAATGAGAGAAGTGTTGAGTTTGGAGACAACTGAAAGAATGAGAGCGTTGAGTTGGGCGAGAGGATTGTTAAATCCTGAACGAATATGTTTCATTTTCTTGAGTATCGCAGTTCAATACTCGCCTGAAAGCATTGACGATATCAGCATATAAAACACTTCAACACAATGAATGAATTTAAATGTGTTGAAAAGAAAAGTAAGCTTTATGTCTCTACATATTTATTTCAATTACTTTGCTTCATACCGTATAAATAATACATTTGATTTTTCCGGCGCCATTAAGATTTCATTGTAAGTTTCTATGAAATAGTTGTTGAGAAACTCGCAGGCATAGCTGCACGGTTAACGCGTTTGCATTGCAACTCGGTGGATTCGAATTCTTTACTATATCGCAGTAGTTTGGGTCCGTGAATTCTAAATACATCTTTGGAGTTAAACTGCCCTGTGAGTGGAATCTGGTAAGCACAAAAATACAAGAAACCCAGTGTATGTGTACTGCTGATGTATATTGGTGAAGGTTGTTAAACATCGATGAGAAAAAAACAACGAAAATTCAATTCGTTATGAACATCATTCCTCGTGGCATATGTTCTGCCGCGAGTCTCATAAATGCTTCAGACTACTACGGTGGAATTTAAAAGTGGTTTCTTTCAGCTGTTATTTCTAGCATGTCATGTAACCCCATAGAAAATCTTCCGTGACTCATGCGCCTATAGGTTGATAATTGTAGTAAAAATGCGTGTTAGGAAGGTATTTCAGCTGATTTTCATTTGAGATGTGGGGGACTCAGAGAAGTGGTTTGGAATGAAATACTGTAGACATATTAAGAAAAGAAAAAAATGACAGACACATGGGGACAGTAGACAGCTTGCTGTCGATGACTTTGTTGAAGTCAACAGCAATAACATTGTTTTCATTGAAATTCTCAAGTGCAAGATACTAATTGTGTGAGACATATATATATGAAAGCAGATCTCCGATTAATTTGGTTCTTTGAGAACCTTACTGATGGCCACAAGGACGGGAAGAATCTCAGACTGATAAATTAAGATAAAAAAAACAGCTTTCCCCTGTTCCCTTTTCCCGTCCAAACTGCTGCTGCTGTTTCTTCTTCTTCTTCTTCTTCTTCTTCTTCTTCTTCTTCTTCTTCTTCTTCTTCTTCTTCTTCTTCTTCTCATCCTCCTCCTCATCATGACCATCACAAAGACGACGACCAGCACCAGCAGTTGCAGCAGCAGCAGCAGCACCACCACCACCACCACCACCACCATCATGATCAGTAGTAGTAGTGGTAGTAGTAGTAGCAGCAGCATTATTATTATTATTATTATTATGAAGGCGGCGAGGTGGTCGAATCTTTAGCGCTTCGGACACAATACTTAGCGGTATTTCTTCGAACTCGTTATGGTGTGACAGGTATAGGATTTCAACATGTAAAGGATGTAAAATAAAACTAACATTGGCAAGGTATGAATTCACAAAGTAAAGGAACGTCAATCCCTTCAATCCACTGCTCATCTTTCTTTTTAAATAATAATAATAATAATTTCTAAGATAGTGAAACATTTTAAAAGTTTGAAATCGATCGGTCGATTAAATCGAATTCAGTATTTGATTGGTATACATTTTATCGCTACGTAGAGAAATGAAAAGCAAAATCAACACCGAAGAGATATGGACACTTGTATCTTTGGCGTTGAAGCATTCATCATGACCATATATTTTCATATCTGAAAACCCAAACTTTTATTATTGCTTGTTAAATATTCTTGGCAAAAATGTTTCTTATTTTCTTTAGAGGTTGTAGATTTTATGTTTAACCGAAATGTTTCTATTCACAGAGCAAAAAAGAAAATATATATAATCAATGTTTCTAGGTTATATTGATATGGCAAAAACAATTTAAATTAAAGTCTTACAACTGCAATGCAAATTTTACTCAGGATGAAAAGCAAAGTCGACCTCGGCGGGATTTGAACTTAGAACATAAAGACGGACGAAATGGTGCTAAAATTTTTTTTCGCTGTGCTAACGCTTCTGCCAACACATCACTTTCATAATAATATTGATTTCAAATTTTGGCTCAAGGCCAGCAATTTCAGGGGAGCGGTTAAGTCGATAACGTTGACCGCAGGCTTCAACTGGTACTTATTTTATCGACCCCCCCCCCACCAAAAGATGAAAAGCAAAGTCGATCCCACGGAATTTGAACTCAGAACATAAAGATGCTAAGCATTGTGCTCGGCGTGCTAGCGATTCTGCCTGGTAGCCGCCTTCTTCGCCTTCATAATAATAATATTTTCTGCTATAAGCACAAAGCCTGAAATTTTCGAGGAGAACGATTTGTCGATTACACCAACCCCAGTATTCAACTGGTACTTATTTCATCGACCCCGGATGGATGAAAGGTCAAATCCACCTCAGCGGAATTTGTACTTAGAACCTAACGCTGGAAGAAATGCCGCATTTTTCCGCCATCAGTAATAGTAATAATAACGGTTTCAAATTTTGGCACAAGACCAGTAATTTGGGGGCAAGGGATAAGTCGATTATATTGACCTAGTATTTCCCTGGTACTATCGACCCCGAAAGGATGAAAGGCAAAGTCGACCTCGGCGGAATTTCAACTCAGAACGAAATACTTTCTAAGTATTTCGTCCAGTAGCGTGCTAATGATTCTGCCAGCTCACCGCTTTAATAATAATAATAATAATAATAATAATTAAGGCCAATAGACCAGATATAGTTGTCAAAGATCATGAATGAAAAAAATGCTTTCTAATTGATGTATCAATACCAGCAGATGACAACGTTTCCCTAAAAGAAATGGTGTAACTTTCAAAATACAAAGACCTGGAAATAGAGGTAACTCGAATGTGGAATCTAAAAACAGAAACAATTCCTATCATAGTAGGTGCCTTAGGTATAATAAAAAAATATTCAGACAAATACATAACAAAGACACCAGGACTTACAAATATATATAACATACAGAAAATTGCACTACTGGGCACTGCACACATCCTACGCAAAACACTTTCAATACAGTAACCATAAGAGCATCACAGCAAACCACAGCACATACCCAAGGCACACAGAGCTGCGCTCGGTAGTGAAGTGAAAGCACGTTATAAAAATAAAACTACTGAATAATAATAATAATAATAATAATAATAATAATAATAATAATAATAATTACAAAATATGGCACCTATCAAATAATTTCCGCAGAATTTCCATATAAGAAACGCACTTAAATGTATTCACATCACTAGTCAATGCTAAATAACATCTCTATAATGTCAATTCTATCAGATATCTATCTCAGTAAGACATAAACTAAACCACGACATACATGCATACAAGATATCTACCTTCCACGCTGTCCGCTCACATACGGACACCAACGTCTAACGCATAATCAGTATATGTTCCAGATGTATTAGCTGCAAAAACAAAAAACAAAAACAAAAGATAAAACGACATACTGAATGTTAGTTGTTTCTTATATGTTTTACTGAAGTAAGTAAAAGCCATCGTAGTATGACTGCGAAAGAAAAATAGCTTGAGTGAGAGGTAGAGAGTAGGAGATACAATACAAGGAGAGAAGATGCGAGAGAATGAGAGAGATGGAGAGAAAGAGAGAGGTATAGATTCTTGAAAGATATAGAAATACAAGTTTACTGTAATTTAACGGAATATTTTGACAACTATAATCTAAATGACACAACTGACAGACCAGAGGCGTCTTAAACGATAACTAATGCTGCTCTTATCTCTTACTAGACAAACAGGCAACGTTGCTTGAATAGACTACTTTTGATTCTGTTACACAAAGTTGTATGATACGCACACACAAACTTGCACTAATATATAAACGTACATATATATATATATATATATATATATATATATATATATATATATATATATATATATATAATATATATATATATATATATATATATATATATATATATATATATATATATATATATATATATATATATATATATATATATATATACACACACACATACATTCATACATACATACATACCTACTTGCATATTTTTATATATGTGTGTGTGAGTATATATATATAGACGTATATGTGTGTGTATACATATATATATACGTACGTGTACACATGTATGCGTATATGTGTGTGCATATATATATATAAACACATGTATACACATAAACATATATATGTATGTGTGTGTGTGTGTGTGCATTTATATATATGCATATATATATTTATGAATATATACATGCACGCATATATATATATATATATATATATATATATAATATACATACATGCATATACATACATGCATATACATACATATACATATGCATATATACATATATATATATGTACCACTAACAAAGGTAGTAATAGCTTACTCTCACACCTGCGGTTTGTGAATCCACAGTAACAAATATATAAATGTGTGTGTGTGTGTGCGTGCGCGTGTGTGCGTGCGTGTGTGTGTATTCTAGATATATTTCTCAGTCTTTTTTTCTGCTCTCTTTCTTACACGCTTGCATTGCTCCTCTCTGGCTTTCTTTTCCTTCTTTCTCTCTTCTTTCCTTCCTTCCGTTCTTTCTTCCTCCCTTTCTTTCTTTATTACACCTGCATTCTTTCCCACCTATAGATCTGTATGCATGTATCTGTGAATATATGTTTCTATGTACTTACGTAGAAATATATAGACATATATCTATGTTTGTATGTATGCGGTTATAAATCTGTGACATGTTCAGTAACGCACTATAAAGGTGAAATTCAGCCGCATGCAAAATATGTCCAGTGTTATCAAGGGTCACAATTCTAAATAGACCAAAAGACAATTGCTGACATATGAAGCTCTAATCTCTGGAAAGGATATATGCCTCAATACATGCAAGATAACTTGTATTCGGCTTATAATGAGGAAGCTTTTTCTCATCAACATCTTCTCTCACTACTACTTGACAAGCAGCGCTGCGTTTTCAAAGTGTATTTCGAGATCGGATAATTAGGGAAAGAGCAAACTACATTTTGTTAGTGATAGTAAGCGAATCACCAAGGTATCGCAGAGGATCGAGATACTGCGGTGTCTGTTATACAGATAAGCTCCACATACTACTCACTCTACTCTAGTGCCATATGAAATAGACAAATAAAACGAGAATAGTTTCATCCTACCACCATGGGTCGAACTATTTTCTTATCAGAAACATGAAGGGATCCCCATTAATGTTGCAAAAAAAAAGATAAATAAATAAATAAAAAGGCACGCGGTCACTTTATCACATTCAGAAATGTAGGCAATTCTAGAGAATATGCGGGGCTTCTCGTGACTACAGGGGAACCAAAAGTCTGGGATTTCTCAGCCTAATATACTCGCTTGCATGTATGCATGTATGTATATAATCGTATATACATATAAACGAAAATGTACACACACACAGACAAACACACACACTTACACATATATTATATATATATACATACATATATATACACACACACACACACACACACATATATATATATATATATATAGATAGATAGATAGATAGATATATTTACATATATAGTATGAATATATATGTATAAATATATGCATCTTTCTATCTTTCACCGTTTTCTATCTGTCTGTCTGTCTACCTCTTTCTTTTTTCTCTCTCTCGTTGCACACACGTAATCATCATCCATCTTTCTTTTCCTCACGCGACCATCTTTTTTTTCCTGCACGGATGTTCAAAAGACTGAAAGTTTTATTTCTCTCTCTTCTATCTTTTCTTATTTCAAAGAAAATATTTCTCCCAGCATTCACTATTTTCCTCTCGTTCTGGTCTAACGATATGCACTGATATATATACAAACACACACACGCACGCACGCACACACACACACACACACACACACACACACACACACACACACATACACACACACACACACACACTTGTTACAGGTAGCACTAATGAGCAATAGCAAATCGCAAATAAATTGTACCTAAAGTAAAACATGATAGAACTTTAGCAATAGTTATCAATAACATCAACATATTCGTTAACATAAATTACCAACTTCATTTAAACATTCACAAAGCATATAATTAAAACAATGCCTTTTAAGCAAAGCAACACTGACAACAACATTCATTTATTCGTGAAAGTTTCTAAGTTGGTACTAGAATATGTTGCTATGGTATTTTAGTGTGAGCACTTCAGTCACGTTATAGATTCACATCACTGTAGCTAGTGCCATTAGCTAAAAAGCCAGCTTCATTTTGCAGCTATATTGTTCCTTATCGCATAGAACTGTTGTTGATCTTGCTTTTGTTGTCATCATTGCGAAGCGCCAGATGAATTTATGACGTGTCTACGTTACCACCGATTAATTTCTCACAATACCTCATGCTTTCGGCTAGATGGTGGAACAAGGATGCATACGTTCACGAAGGAAGAAGCTCTTCATAGTTGTCATTCAACTAGAATTAAAAAGCAACCAAATCCCCTTTAAATTTTTGTACACTACCGTAATACAGATGACTATTTGGGATAACTGAATTCTGAACATAACATGCTAGAAAAGAACACGTGTGAGTCACGGCTAAAAGACTAATCAAACGGGGAAATAAAGACTTGCAGAAAATGGACATAGAAATATTGTTACTTGTGACTCCTATTCTCAAATTGTAAATTCATATGGTGATTGCTAACATCAGTAAAATTTACGTTATGAGACACAAGATTAACCTTAAATATTATGTCACATTCTGTGGTCATTTAAACGGGTACACTGTGGATGATGAAAGGGCAATATATGCCTGAAGATAGTCCAACTTAAATCATTTTTCCTCTCCATCTATATCTATAAAATTCACTGTGTGTGTGAGTGTTTCCTCTAGGCACCGCCAAACTGCTGGATCAATCTGTACCAAATTTGGCATGAAGGTTTTTCATTATCCAGGGAAGGTTCTAGGGATGGGGGTCAAATTTTGGCTCTTGATCATATAGGGGGGTGTAGATCCCCACTATACGACCTTTCCGATTGTTTCAACGCTATAATATTGCTTCACTTTTATTCTTTCACATTTTATAAGACTATAATATTGTTTCACTTTTTTCTTTCACTAATTGTTTCACTTTATTCTTTCACTTTTGATAAAACTTTCCCAAGATCAGCAAATGCATGCTGCAGCATGTCAAATGGAGTCTCAAGCCAAGCGAGACGACACTTTCTCAAGATCAGCAAACGCATGCTGTAGCATGTCAGATGAAGTTTCAGTACAGAAGGAAGATGAGGCTTTCCCAAAATTTCCAAATGAAACTAATGTCATGCGCTGCTCAAGTGGTAAGGTAAGATTATAAATCTTCTGGTAGGCACTTCCATTCAGTCAAAAGGTTTTCTGAACAATATCAGTTAATACAATTCTGCATTTCAAATGACATCGCTTGGAGTATCTAAAGAGATAGTTGAACATGGATTTACGCCAACATTTAAATTTCAAGGGGAAATCTATCATCTCATTGCATCCCTATTACCTACAAATGAACAACTACACTTCCTCCAAATTTACTTCGAAGATAATAAACCCGAAGGAGGTGTCAAAGCTTCAGATGATGGGTCGTGTTAGACGCAGCGACGACTGCTTCAAAGGAGAGTATATCCACTGACAGCTTTTCGGTGCGTTCAAAAATCACATACCCCCACCTCCAATTTCCATGACCAGTTAGGACTTGCAATACTCCAAAAAGAGGCACGACATATCGCTTAGTCGAATTAGCCCATCATTTTCTCCACAAATGTTTTGTCGTCAATACTGCACTTACTCGTATCACCTGTTCCAGCATAACTGTAATATGTATACAAACTATGACATTTAACCCCGAGCAACACCGGGTATCTCTGCTAGTAGAATATAAAAGCGAGGTGCTTGCCTGTGTCTATTAGGTATTTTGTTTGCTAAAGTTGTTACCGAAAACAGTATGAGACAAACAGTCGTACAGTACGATATTGAAATAAAGCATTCCAACGAACCAGTAATTATATATGTATGCGCACGTGCACGTATACTTATATAAATACATTTATGTACATACATAAATACATTCATACGTATATATATAAAATTATTAGTTCGTTAGCAGTGTTTGCTTCAGTGTAACATTGTTCGATGTCTGTCTATTACATACTGTGCTGTCTTTAGATTTCAGACTGACGTAAGCACCTTGCTTTTATATATATAGAATACATAGAATATATACAATATGTTAATATATATTATATATTTATATATATGTGCATAAATACACACACACCCGCACATACATACATATATATATTATGGAAACGCATACGTGCATACATACATACATACATACATACATACATACATACAGATGTTGCTTATGATAACACTTCAAAAGGCTAAAAACAGTAAAAAGTAACAGACTAGATGGGAAATACAGAAAAGAAAACGGGGAAAAAGGCAAAATAGAAGTATTAAGATAAATAGTTGGACATCTATCAATAACACCTACTATATCGTTTCCAATTAAGAAGTAAATGAGAGCTATCAACAAGAAATGAAAGCTGGTGTGTTCTTTTAGAAGTTCTCAAAATGAAAGTGAAAGTAAACTACGCTATATAGTGTTTTGTTTAAAGCTATTTAACGCGTACAGTAA
>NC_142932.1:92364998-92374998 GCF_046866305.1 Octopus bimaculoides | reverse complement strand
TCTTATCTGCTGCTCATTTCACGATATTCTGCTTAATTGGCAATTTTAGCATTAGGATGTTTTGTTACATTATCTTCACTAACTACTTTCATTTCTTTCTTTCATAATCTACTTTTCTTTGTTTTTCTTGTAATCTATAACCGAAATACTTTTCGAAATTAAATCTACTAAGTAATTTACGCATTATTTCTGCCATAAATTTCTTTTCACTAAGCTAACTTAAGATTAAACATTTTACATAATATTTCGATATTCTCCTCATAATTATGATGCATTCTGACTTTCCTTACTTTGCTTCTAAATACGACCCTAATTTAAATTACACCTAGCTTAAAAACTTAACAATTTGGTATCCGATAATTTATATTAAATTTCTACAGACGTTATTTTCAATAAGAAAGACATTTAATTCTGTCCTTGTTCGGCTGGCTTTATTTTTTCACACTCGTCCTCGCATAATCTACCGCCTTACTCTATATTCCATCTCCCACCACTATTTAATGGCTATTTCAACCATATTTTTTGTGAAAAATCGTGGTAACTTAAATAACTCGACGTCTTCAGTTCCTACATATACCTAGATATGTATATATACATTATGAATCTATGTGCATGTGCACAAGTGTGCGCGTAAAGGCCTCTCTTGGAACCTTCCCAACGTTGGATCCGAAACTCACAGTGGATTGTGAAACTGTATGCCAGCATTCATGAGTATGTATTTTCATGTATGCACATTTATATGGATGTATATATTGACGTGTTCATATCCATATATATGTAAGCGTTTAGTCATGTCCATATACACTTGGATATATGTGAGAGTGTCTATATACGGGATATGATTTCGACTCTAACTTGGTGTCTTTAATATTAAATATTAAAATACCTTAACGCGGTGAGCTGGCAGAATCGTTAGCACGCCGGGCAAAATGCTTAGCATTTCGTCCATCTTTACATTCTGAATTCAAATTCTGCCGAGGTCGACTTTGCCTTTCATTCTTTCTGGGATCATTAAGAGAAGTACCAGTTGAACGTTGGGGTCGATGTTAATCGACTTACTCCCTTCCCTGAACTTGCTGTCCTTGTGTCAAAATTTGAAACCAATATTAAAATACCTTGATTCAGATGAATCCTACAAATAATTATATATAGGCGCAGAAGTGGCTGTGTGGTAAATAGCTTGGTTCCCAACCACATGGTTCCAGATTCAGTCCCACTGCGTGGCACCTTGATCAAGTGTCTTCTACTGTAGCCTCGGGCCGATCAAAGCCTTGTGAATGGATTTGGTAGACGGAAGATGAAAGAAGCCATTCGATTGATTTGTTCAGATATTCCAAATTGACGGTCAGACTCCGGATAATTTAATTTTCACGATTTTATGTGAAAACTAACTTATAAACAAATGAAAATTTATGTTTGAGCCAATGTGAGAGAAAATTTGTTTGAGTCAAAGTGAACGCTAGACATAGCAACTGAATATTTCTTGAATTTTCTTTTCTTTTCTTAGAAAAAGGAGTGATTGGAAAATTTGTTCCTGGCTGCACAATATCTGGGAAAATGGCGGGATGGTCACAGGTGGAGTGTCTTTGGTCATATATCCTTCGAATTTTCTGGCCTGGTGCCAAAATTTGATACCAATATCAATGTATGAAATATTGAAAAATTAGCTTCGGAAATGTGAAAAGAAAGATATATATATATATATATATATATATATATATTGTATATTGGAATATACAGGAAAGAAAGAAAGAAAGAATGAAAACAGGTATGAAGGATTAACCTGATGCCGTATTGTCAAGGGAAATTACAAATTACAAAGCTCTGATGGCATCTCTTTCTGTCCCTGTGGAAAGCGGATGTTGACTGGCCAGAACTTATTACACTGATTCTCTCTCCATATTTTGGAACATTAGTCAGTTTAGCGGAAGGAAATATAAGCAGTTAACCAGAAGCAGCAGGTGTACAACGAACTTGAAGGAAGTAAGTCTAAATGTCGTTGTTACTGTTACTGTTGTTGATGGTGTTGTTGTTATTATTGTTTTGTTGTAGTTAGTGTTGCAGTTCTGATAACGATTGGTGATACGCTAAAACAAAAACAAAAAAAAGATTGCTAAACTTTCTGGTAGTGGCCGTAGCAATTATGAGAGATGGGAATTATGATGGTGGTGGCTAATGGTATTGGTGTTAGTGTTGTATGTGGTGGTGGTCGTCGTGTTGGTGGTGGAGATAGTAGTTGTTTTTGATAATGAGGGTTATGGCAGAGTGAATATGGTGGTTGTGGTGGTGTTAGTGGTAGTCATGCTACTGGTGGTGGTAGATGCGTATTGTGATGGTTGTGGTGATGGTAGAGGTGGTAGTGGAGGTATTATTAAAGTTGGTGCGTCTACAGGTGGCAGTAGAGTTGTGACATTACTAGGTGTAGTTGTCATTTGTAGCTATCGTGGTGATAGCGGTGGTGGTTATGGCAGTGGCAATGATGGAGGCTGTAATGGTGGTGGCGGCGGTGGCGGCGGCGGCGGTGGTGGTGGCGGCTTCGGTGGCGGCGGTGGTGTTGAACATGGTGGAGGTAGTGATTGTGATCGGAGTAGTAATATTAGTGGAAGCATATAATGCTGATGTTCTTGGTGATAATGGTGATGCCATCATCGCATGAAAATATTGCCAAAGTGTCTAGTAATAACGGTAATGGATTCCTACGTGTTGGTCTACCGCCCTTTAGGGAATCCGTCTAAAAGAGCTGACGAATAAATAAATTAGAAGGACGTGGAAATATACCGACAAAGAGAAATACACACACACAAACACTCATTCACTCACACATACGTAAACATGCGCGCGCGCATACACATATATGATATATACATAATATATATATATGTATATATTTATGTATAGATATAGATATATGTATGTATGTATGTATGTATGTATGTATGTATGTATGTATGTATCTATTTATCTATCTATCTATCTATCTATCTATCTATATATATATATATATATATATATATATATATATATATAGAGAGAGAGAGAGAGAGAGAGATAGTTAGATAGATAGATAGATAGATAGATAGATAGATAGATAGATAGATAGATAGATAGATATAAATAGTGGGGATTCACAAAAAACAACCAAAAGACGAAGACAGTTGTGTAGAAAACTAACAGATGTATTAGTTTAACGCTCGGGAAGTGAAAAAGTCTTTAACGTTTCGAGCCTACGCTCTTACACAGAAAGAAACAGGGAGAGAAAGTAAGGAATGGCGAATGCTAAACAGAGGGGTTACACAGGATAGCTAGGAAGAAGGGGAAATAATAAAGTAGTAGTGATCCCAAAACGAAGGTGCGTTTGCGTTTGTATAAGAGAGTATGTATGTGCGTGTGGAAAAGGGCTGGTGACCTTGACGTGTGCGTGTGTGCATGTGTTAGGGTGTGGATGATGGTGTGGGTGCTGGGAAGTGGTCAGTGCTAGTGTGTGTGGTGGTGTGATGTGATGTGGTTTTGTGTGATATGGTGTGTGTGGTGTGGTGGAGTGGTGGGATGTGGAGGAGGTGAAAGCAAGGGTGGGGTGTGGGTTAGGCTGATGGTGGGGATAGAGGTGGGGTGTGTGGAATGGGATAGATAAGGAAGGTGGGGTTGGATTGTGTAGGAGTCAGCCAAGCGGCATCCCGTTTGCCCGATGTATAGAGAAGGGTTCCTTGCTTTAAGGGTATCGCAAAAGGTTTGGCTGGAAGCCCGACTTTCTGAGCTCTTTTACAGGGCTTAGAAAAGTTGAAGGACTGCTGCAATGTGTGAATCTGAAAAGAGAATGTGTTGGATAAAGTAATAATTAACTGATCCTCCTGTATTTTTTTTTTTTACCAAAACCCAGGAAGTTTTCAACACCCTTTCGTATATGATTTAACTAGACTATTGTCTATGAAAATTACGTAGCTAAAATCCACAAAGTTTCTAAAAACCTGGTGCATTAGATTCTGCTGATGTTCCACAAACATCACTTATCCATAACAGCCCAAAACCTCAAACGTGGTACAAATGCCTGTTTAGATAGGCATTTTATCTTTTATGGACCAGTCAGCTAAGCTATTGTTAAAACGGCATGCTAAATGCACAGCTTCGTCTATGGAGCCAATAAAGTAACTTCAGGTTTGGCAAATTGCTGAACTTTCACAAAACACAAATGTCCTCTACATTATAGTACCGCTAACATATACGGAACAGTAAAATTGTGACATCTCTCTCTTTCTCTTGGCTTGGCTTCGCGAATGAAGATTAAGAAGGGGCTGGTTCACGTTGACTGCAGGCAAGCTCGTGGCTGACGAAGCCGATGCAGGACAGGCAGACACGGCTGCAGTGGATACAGTTGAAGGTCTGGTCAGGATTTAATGACGCGGTGTTTCAGATCTTCCTCTTACGACATTTGTTCTTGAGAGTGACCCTGCAGGTAATTTCGAAGGAGGATACTGCATAGTTGATGGTGAGATGCCAGGCACCATGGTTCTCATCTAAGTTGGACCTCTGGCACTGGTCGACGTGACAGGCACCAGGGACTTTTTTCAAACAGTCTTTGTATCGCTTCTTTGGTGCCCCTCTATTGTGATGGCTGGTTTATAAGAAAATCGATTAAGATAATTGGTGAACTATTCAATCAGTCCTACCCTAACCACTCACCTCCAGATGCTCTTGTCTCTTCCGCCACTACTACAAAGAGCAGGCTGCTAATCATCTCCAACAAAGCTCATCATATGCAAATCTTCTCCACTCATCATCCCTACTTGGTTGTTATCCCCAAATACAGCACTATGCAATCTTTTAAAATTCAATACCTGTTGACGCCTCTCCTACAGCGATCGACCTCACAAAAATTAAGGTAAACTAAATGTAATTTACAGAACTATACTGAGTATAGACCGGCAATATTCTTAGGAATCTCTGTTCCTTGTTTTATTAGACAATGATAAAGAATTGATTAAAATGGCTTCATCTGGGTTTGAAACAGCGTTCTCTGATCAGACTGCTAGAAATTGAACTCAATAATCTAAAAGAAAGTATAAGTAAGTTCCACGTATTTATATACTATGTATGCGTATTATTGCGTTTTATCTCATTCGTTTCTCTTTTCGTTTACCTCGACTGATTTTTTTCTAAATTCTCACGCCTACTATACTTTATGTAACCTGACTTTTAATGTCTTCTGTATCTGAAGCACCTGAGATAAAGAAGATCTTATATATATACACATACACACATCTATATATACATATATATATGTATATATATATATATATATATATATATATATATATATATATATATATATATATATATATATATATATATATATGTGTGTGTGTGTGTGTGTGTGTGTGTGTGTTTGTGTGTGTGTGTGTGTGTGTGTGTGTGTGTGTGTGTGTGTGTGTGTGTGTTTGTGTAGATAGATAGATAGATAGATAGATAGATAGATAGATAGATAGACACAGACATACGTACACACACATTCTTCGAGGGCTTGTAACATATTTCACTCACAGACATTTTGTCGACCCGAGGCTATGACCGAGAACACATAGCCACGGCACTGTGAGATCGAAACAAGGACTACGAAATTGCAAAACAAGCTTGTCGACTAAATATACATACCCACAGAAAACCTTTAAAATGTTTTAACATGTATAATAATCTACCAAACTTCAACATTTTGTTTTCAAATTGCAAATCATATTGAAGCAATAACTCAAACGCTTCCATTTTCACAGGAAGTTATCATCAGTTGTGATGTTTCTAGGCAATATTACATCCGGATGGTTTCCTTGGCTTCAGTAGTTGTGACAAGATTGTCTCTATTTTTGGATGATTGCTGATTCATCCAATATGCGGACGATATAAATTTGTTTGGCTAATTGTATCTAAAACTAAGATCTATTAATCTTTTCACACTGAAATTACTTTCTAGTCAGATACATATTCGACAGAAAACATGTCTAACCCATTCTCTCAATGTGAAATTGAATATACAGAAATATATATTTAATCACATATTGAAAAATATGTGATTTCCAGAAACAATAAACACATACAAACATATACACATAAACACATACATATCTGTGTGCATGTGTGTGTGCATGTATGTAAATATGTATATATAAGTATATACAAACATACATACATAAGCATATGTGTGTGTGTATCACGTATGTGTGTGTATCACGTATAATCATAAACACAAAAATACATATATTTATAAATAAATTGTCCTTCTTCCTCTCGTCATCTATCAAGCTCTATAGGTGTGTATGCATGTATGTATGTATGTATGTATGTATATATGTATTTATCTATCTGTCTATCTATCTACCTATCTATCCCTTTCTCACATGTACGCACACGCTCACATAATGATACATACACACTCACTTATATGCCGCTTGGCTATACTAGACACGCACATTACACATTTCTCTACTATTAATTCTATGCATACAGACATGCATTCATGCATATATACACAAACATACATACATACATATATGTATATATTTATATATTTGTGTATGTATATTTGCGTATATATATGTGTATATCTATATATCTATGTATCGATATATATATATATATATGTGTGTGTGTGTGTGTGTGTGTGTGTGTGTGTGTGTGTGCGTGTGTGTGTATACATACAGACATATATATATATATATATTCACATGCACACTCACACACACACACACGCGCACACACACACACACACACACACACACACACACACACACACATAAACGTATAAGCATATCTACCCGTGTGCTAGCATATGTGCGCGTGCACATATGTTTGTGTTTGTTTCTCCGAGTGTATGTGTCGATCTGCTTGCCTAGAATGGTTGGAAAGGATATTAACAAACCAAAAATCCCTCGGAGTATATCCCATTTCGTTCCACTTATATTCTAAAGAAGAACATCCCCAATATAAGCTCGGGCCTTAAGAAAGTCCGTTCCTCTGGCATTATATCAAATATAGCTGGGTCGTCGCAATAAGAATTCAGTTAGTAAACCTATGGCATTTTAACGCCGTCTAAATATCTGTCAATAAATTGCTTCCACTATCGTAATAATCTTTTGATTTTGCTGTCAAATTCAAGAATAATTTGGTAAATTTCCCGACAATCTAACAACATTAAAACGAATGCTAGTAATAATTTCATGCCTGTCCTAGCAGAGTGCTTAATGTAAGTGACAGCTTTATTAATTATTTCCTGGATAAATGCTATTCTATTATGTAATATATTGCTTATCTTTGTTAAATCTAACAGTTATTTGCTCAAACCGCCGACTTTGTGCGCCATATTTGATTTATGCACTGCATATTTCCACAGGTTGTTCAAAACGGAGAATGGTAACGTGCACACTTACTTACACACACATACACCGATATATATACTGTATATATATATATATTATCACGCATTGTATTTTGTTACAGTGTTTTAAAAATATCTTGTCGAATATTTTGTTTTCAAGCTAAAATTTTGCATTTAAGATTGAAGGTTATTAGCTGACAAGCTCATTATCTTTCGTTCTTCAACTTTCTTAAATATATTTATGTTCGGCTCCTCCTGCCTTTCTTTTCAATAATCAAACGATGTAGTGGCAGTGGAATTGGAAGAATTGATGCAATACCGACCAAAATAGATTGTGGTGTTTAGTTACGTCCCTTTCATTCTTAGATCAAATCTTGTTGATGTCGACTTCAAAGTTTTGTTTACTTTTCCTTTTCATAGGCGTAGGAGTGGCTGTGTGGTAAGTAGCTTGCTTACCAACCAAATGGTTCCGGGTTCAGTCCCACTGCGTGGAACCTTGGGCAAGTGTCTTCTACTATAGCCTCGGACCGACCAAAGCCTTGTGAGTGGATTTGGTAGACGGAAACTGAAAGAAGCCCGTCGTATATATGTGTATATATATATATATATATATATATATATATATATATATATATATATATATATAATGCGAGAGAGTTAGGGGTTGAGGGTTCAACCCACTAAGGGATAGTATCTATCCAGTACACTACTGGGAGGGTACCCAATTATTGCTACACTAGTGCAATACCAAGTGCACGGAATACATTGTCTGCAAGTAGTTGGGTTCAGCATATTATCCTCCATTTTCTAATTGTTATATATATATATATATATATATATATATATATATATATGTATGTATGTATGTATGTATGTATGTGTGTGTGTGTATATGTTTGTGTGTCTGTGTTTGTCCCCCTAGCATTGCTTGACAACCGATGCTGGTGTGTTTATGTCTCCGTCATGTAGCGGTTCGGCAAAAAGAGACCTATAGAATAAGTACTAGGCTTCCAAAGAATAAGTCCTGGGGTCGATTTGCTCGACTACTGGTGGTGCTCCAGCATGGCCACAGCCAAATGACTGAAACAAGTAAAAGAGTAAAAGAGTATATCGATAAACATAATTCATTTCAGTATAAATTAATAGAAAAATGCAGAAAACAAAATTGGTGGTATGTTTAGCATTGTTGTTTAGCCCAAGGTCAGATCTGATTGAGCAAACCAATGATTATAAATGTTCCAAAGGTTCTCATCTTTCTTTCCGATTTTACATATCAAAAACTACATTCCTATAACTTATTCCACCCTTTTTAAAAAAGCTAGGATGTCATTTGAAGGACATTTGGCACGATCACACACAGACATTCATACATACATACACACATATTTTTGCCTACGTTGTGGACCGTAAAATTGCATGACAGAGTACATCTGTATGTGATTTCACATATACATGTTTATGTATATCGATGAATATATTGATATGTTCGTGTGCATGTTTATGCAAGTGGTTGGACAACAAATGAAGGGTCCTTTCTTTGTCTACTTGTCCTGTTTTCCATTTTTTTTCTTGTTGTTTACGTATTTCACTCGTTTTTCCCTCGTTTGCTTACGTACTTCATGGCATTTGCACCGTTGGTGACGTCCTGTAACCATACATGCATATATATATATATATATATATATATATATATATATATATATATATATAGATAGATAGATAGATAGATAGATATATGTTTGTGTATGCAGTTGTGCATGAGTGTGCTTGTGTGTGTATGTTAGTTTGTGAGTGTGTTTACGTATATTTTATGAAATTAATTTTGACTGGGACTTCAGAAATCGTTTGACGGTTCACTCAAATTGTCCATATGAATAAACTGCCTGACACCTGTGTATTTGTGCATCCACTAAAGACATGCAAATATAAAAAGTCAAATTTGCATTAAAACTGAATTTTATTTATCAACTGTATGCGTGTGTATATATATATATATATATATATATATATATGCACGACGTGCTTCTTTCACTTTCTGTCTACTAAATCTATTCAGAAGCCTTTGATCAGCCCTAGACCACAGTAGAAGACATTTGCCCAAGGTACCATGCAGTGGGACTGAACTCAGAAACATGTTATTTGGGCGCAAACTTCTTATCACACACCCACGAAATATTTAATACCCAACACCTGTTGTATATGAGACAATCTTAATGTTTAGAATTGTATTAAAGAAAAACGGATGTTTATACAATTTACAGCAAGAGCTATTAGGATTAACGTTTTCCAGCTGCTACAGTGACCAACTAATTACTAGTCACATGATGGTCGTTCAAACCGTTAGAATTTTTTGTCAAACCTTCGCTTAATCCTTTCGGTACTCCCCAAAGACCACCTCTGGTTCTGTGATACAAACTGTCCATTTTAAAGTGTGTTCAATATTTCAATTCATATTGAGGCGACGAGTTGGCATATTTGTTAGCACGCCGGACAAAACACTTAATTAACATCGTTT
Organism: Octopus bimaculoides; assembly: GCF_046866305.1. Classification (NCBI taxonomy): domain Eukaryota; kingdom Metazoa; phylum Mollusca; class Cephalopoda; order Octopoda; family Octopodidae; genus Octopus; species Octopus bimaculoides. The sequence continues at coordinate 92,365,123 of NC_142932.1, read as the reverse complement.
CTTCCGGTTTTACGTTCTGAGGTTAAAAGCTGCCGAGACTGACTTTTCTTTTCATCCTTTCGGTGTCGATAAAATAAGTATCTGTTGAACACTGACGTCCATGTAATCGACTTACTCCTCCTCTA
>NC_142932.1:92354998-92359998 GCF_046866305.1 Octopus bimaculoides | reverse complement strand
CCGACTTCCCGCTCCTAATGCCAGAGGCGAAAACACTTAATGCCGTTCCGCATGAACGCAGACAAGTGATGAAGAAGAGCAATGATTCTGAGTCAACTGCTGCTGCCTCAACCACCACCACTACCACCATCACGTGTACAAACTCTGCTGCTACAGCAGTCTTGCCTGCCACCGTCACCAGTGACAACAACAACAACAACGACAAAGACAACAACAACAACAGCAACAACAACGACACAAATGTCCTTGCTAACACGACCACTGTCCTCACCACTGCTACTACCAGTGACAATAACAACAGCAACAACAACAGGACACCGACCTTCAACACCAACACCACCACTACTTCGACAAACTCTGCCGCCACTACCACCACCTTTGAACCTGGCAGTACCAACACCACTGTCAATACCACCATCAACAACTACAAGACGAACAAGATAAACAACACCACAAACGCCACAAACAACATATCTGCCAGCATCACAAAAACAAATTTTGCCGATGCAACGAAAGAAAAAAGAACAATATTAACATTCACCCAAAAACAAATCAATGACACAAAATCCCTTCTCACGAAAGAAGGTGACACTGTACAAATACACATACCAAAAGCAATTATTGAAAATACAAACAAGAAGCACATATCATACAGACTTATCAACAAGAAAACGAAGCGACCGGAGAGTTTCTCCACCCAAAAAATTGAGATTTGTCTCAAACCGATATGGCCCTTTCAAAGTCATGTTACTTGGGGACGAAAATTTGCCACGGTCCTAGTACGCTTTAAGAGCGAACAGTTAGCGAAGGAATTTTCAACACTCTCTCTCCACACAGATGACTTGGTGATGATACCGAGTTATCTTGGACAGAGAGTGACGAAGGTGACAGTAAAGAATGTCCCTTCACAAGTGGAAACCCAGTGGATAGTAGGTTCTATATGCCTCGAAATGGAGGAGGCAAATATATTAGAAATTGCTACTGCAGAGGAGAAAAACTGGGAAGGGGGAAAAAAAGTCGAAGTCCTCCTCCATATCACTGAAGAGGAGTGCCAAAAGATCCCCACACACATCCAACTGGCAAAGGACCACAAGTTATATGTAGTGGTGGAAGGAAGGCGGCCACGTTGTTATGTATGCGGCAGCGAGGCACACCTCAAGGACAGTTGCCCAACCGCCGCCAACCAAAAAAAGCAACAAGGGCAACCACCAAAACCCGGAAAAAAAACCCTACTACCAACACCACCATCAACAATCAAAACAAGAGAAACACAAACAACACTGGCAACTGAGAAGACAACAGCATCTGCAAAAACAACAAGTGAGGAAGCAGGGGAAAAGAAAGAAAATTCCAAGACTGTTTCCCCCTCCCCCACATCACACACACCTCACACAAATAACAAGCCATCAGCACCAACAAAAACAGCAACACAACCACTCACACAAGCACACACAGACGCTCACAATTTGCCCCTACCCCCTTCCGATTCCTCAGAACCTTCGTCGGAAGATGAAAGTAATGAGGAATGGCAAATAGCCCAGAAAGGAAGGAGGAAGAGGAGCAAGAAAAGAAAAGCAAACACAAACAAAGCAGGGAGATACACAACTCCCGAAAACACTCCAGACACCAACACAAGCACACACAACTACAACACAAGCAACAAAACCCCAAAAGCAAGTACACACACAATGCTCACTGCCATCAACACAAAAAACTCAGAGTTGATGGAATACATCAACACAAAAACAAACATAACAAACGAAGACATAAAAACCAGCAACCACCCATACACAACACCGCCAGAACACATCAAAATACTACACATAACACCAACCCTGCACCACACACTAAAATCTATTTTTCCAAAGGCAGTTGGCAAATGCCAAAAATACCTGGCGAAAAAACTATATAGTGATCTCCTCGAAGAAAACCCGAAGGAGGAGACACAAAAACTCTCAAACGGTAAGTGACTCTCTTTATAAAACTTTAACACTCAAATCAAAATGATGCTCAAGATTGGTTGTGTAAATGCGCGTGGCTTGGGGTCCCCTTGGAAACAAGGGTACCTCCTAAATGACATAAAGTCACATAAACTAGAAATCATAGCCATAAGCGAGACCAGACTCCATGATACGCGGGCCCTATCGTCCATGTTTGGCAGACAGTTTAACATTTATTTTTCTCCCTGTCTGCCGAGAATGGGCGGTAGTGGCACGGCGGTACTCTTTCGCAAGAGTCTGGATCTCGAAGTAAAGACAGTATTCATAGACCCGGAGGGTAGATTGGTTGTTCTGGATGTCGATGGCAGCGATGGGTGTGCTTTTCGACTCATATCAGTATACGCACCACCTTTAACAGGTAGGCCGGATTTCTTTCGACGTCTAGAAGTATTCCTAGGAACGTCTCGTCCTTTACTTTTAGTGGGGGATTGGAATGCTACCTTGGACACGCATCTAGACTATGTTGGCAGAGATAGGAATAGACGGGGATGCAAATGCCTCAAAGACCTGCTCAGACGCTTTCAACTGTCTGACAGGTACCGACTCGATTACCCGAATGCGCCAATGTGGACATGGACAAACCGCATCGGGTCGTCGAGATCGTATCTAGATAGAATACTGTGTAGGAGAGTAGATAGAGATAGCATAGGGTGTCCACAATTTCACATAGTCAGCTACACGGATCACAAACTTGTGACGTGTACGCTAGACTTAGATAAGACACATAGGCAGGGCTCCGGTTACTGGAAACTAAACGCGTCTTTCCCGTCGAGACCAGTTTTCAGAGACCGGATTAGCACGTTAGTAAAGAGGGCTTTGACAGGAGCCATCATCAATAACAAATGGTGGTTTGCCCTCAAGAGAGCAATAAAAGCAGAAGCGGTTAGGTATAGCAAAGCACTAGCCATAGACAGAAACAGAGTAGAGGGTGAACTAGTTAAGAAGCTAGAAGAGGCAATTAGAAGTGGCATCGCATCCGACGTTTTGGCGGCGAGGTTGGCCCTTGACCAACACTTCAACGCCAAACACGAAGGGTGCGTTGTCAGGGCTAGGATGCGTGCTCTAAGAAACGAAGGTGTTGGAGCCGCACGAGAGGCCCGGGTGGCGGAGGCGCAACAGGGCAACAAAGCCACCATTCGGTCTCTGGTGGACGAACAGGGGCGCGAACTGCTCGAGCCAAGCAAAATGTGTGAGGCCTTTCAGCGGCACTTTGCTCGACTGTTTGGGACGAATGGCGAGCGAGAACGCAGGGTGGACTTCAGTGCCTACCTGCACAGCCTGCCACGACTCTCGGCAAGAGAGGCGGAGTGCTGCGAAGGTGCCATCACGGCGGCGGAAGTGAGGGACGCGATGGCGGGATGCTCGAGGGACAAATCTCCGGGTTTGGATGGTCTGCCCTACGAGCTTTACAACTGTAAGCCAGACTTGTTTGGAGACGTCTTGGTGGCGGTGTACTGCAACTGGCAGCAAAACGGGAGCATTCCCGGTTTTGTGAGTCGAGGAGCCGTAACGCTGCTGAAGAAAGATCCAAACAAGGGGGACGTCATAGATAACTTTAGGCCCATCACTCTGCTCAATGCAGACTTGAAAATTTTGGCCAAGGTGTTAGCCAAGCGGTTGGCGCTTGTCATCGAGAAACTGATCGGCAAGGCGCAAACGTGCGCGGTGCCGGGCAGGAGCATCCATGACAACCTCCATCTGATGCGCTACATCATAGAGAGGGTAGTTAAGGAACCTGGCATGGGTGGGGCCCTGATCAATTTAGATCAATCGAAAGCTTTCGATAGGGTAGACCATCAATACTTGGAGGCTGTCCTCATAGCAGCCGGCTTCGGTCCCATTTTCCGCGGCTGGATGGCTGCCTTGTACAGAGGCATCCGTTCGGTAGTTCGCGTCAATGGGCATCTATCAAGACCCTTCGACATTGCACGTTCGGTCCGTCAGGGATGCCCCCTCTCGTCGCTTCTGTACGTGTTGACTCTCGAGCCACTACTGCGGAAGCTGGCGACGCTGAGGGGCATCCCGCGAGAGTTGGGATGCGGGACAAGCGTGTCGGCATACGCGGACGACGTCACCGTCATAGTGTCTAGCCAAAAGCACATCGAGCTTGTCGGCGAGACACTGAGAGACTACGAAGCGGTAACGGGAGCGAAAATCAACCGGGATAAGTCAGTGGGCTTGCGGCTCGGCACCTGGAGAAGCAACCCCATGCCGTCAAGTAGCGCCTCCGTCGTGGGACGTTGGACTGACGGTCCGGTTGAGATGCTCGGGGTCTGGTTTGGTCCAGACCTCCAAACGGAGAAGAACTGGGACGAGATAACGAGAAGGGTGGCCACTCTAGCCCGGCAATGGGCCGAGAGGAAGCTTTCCCTGAAAGGTCGGGCGGAGGTGGCGAACACGTACATCGCGTCCGTCATCTACTACCGCCTGACCGTCGTTCCTTGTCCCGACCCTACCATCACCAAACTGGAGCGCATCCTCTTCCGCTTCTTGTGGAAAGGAAGCGTTCCGATGGTTAGGCGATCCGTTTGCTGCCAACACCCGTTAAAAGGAGGACTGGGCATGCCGTGGTTGATGATGCGCAGACACGCGCTGAGACTGCGACATCTCCGGCTCTACGTAGACAGCGGTGAACAGGTGTGGTCACCGTTTGTGCGGCGCGCTTTCCCGCAGCTCGTCTCCATGACCGAACTGCAGTCATGGATCAAGAAGAGGCCGAGGAAGGGCGAATGGCACCGCGAGTGTCGCGCTGCTCTTCGGCAACTCCAACAACCCGGGTCAACCTTGAGCGACTGCATCACAACTAACGCATTCTATAGTGGATTAGTGGAGGGAAGGTACGACGACGATCTCGGGGCGAACCTGGGCGTCGACGAGGAATACCTGACCCGCCTGTTTAAGACGACCTTCGGGCCGGGACCTATGGACAACTTCCAGAGATCCCTGGCCTGGCAGTGCTATCGAGAAGCACTACCCGTTCGGGATAAGCTCTACAGGCAT
>NC_142932.1:92349998-92352498 GCF_046866305.1 Octopus bimaculoides | reverse complement strand
TGAGCAACACCGTTTGTCTGATAACCTAAAAAAACATGCCCAAATAAGTCGCACGACTCTACTACAACAAATCATTAGATGAAAGGATGAGCCTATATGAGTAGAAGACTATGCGTGGATATGTTAGTAGAAGGTTCTGCGTTGATAGTAACAGTGAGCATCAAAGCAGTTTATCATGGACGAATAGCTGGATTACTACCTCCCACTTTGAAAGGCATGCGTTCGCAATCCAGGAATAGGAAATATCAACCAAATACCTGATACACATAAGGGATAGAGATGCAGGAAAAGCAGTAAAATGTGACAAACGATGCAGACTTTGTGCAGTACACAATGAAGATAACACCCACATCATAAGCAGTTGTCCGAAAATGTCATCACAGTATTATCTACCGATGAGACGTGATGTTAAAGCTAGGACACCCTATAAGGAAATCCGTCAAAAGGAAAATCACAACGACAAAGAAATAAGAACCCACAATATGGTAGAAGCCTTAGCCACCCATAATAAAAATGCACCTCTGAAGACCTCAATAAAATGTAATGGATTTACCTGACGTATGCATTCTACTTAGATTTACTGGTTTCTGACTGCAGAACATTTATAACCAAATTCTTTTAATACTGAGCGCTTTATTGATATCTCCCAGGATTTTAAAATCCCATTTTCCTTCTAACTATATAAATATATATACACACACACACACATATATATATATATATATATATATATATATATATATATATATATATATATCTTTTACTCTATATTACTTGTTTCAGCCATTTGACTGCGGCCATGCTGGAGCACCGCCTTTAGTCGAGCAAATCGACCCCAGGACTAATTCTTTAGATGCCTAGTACTTATTCTATCGGCCTCTTTTGCCGAACCGCTAAGTTACGGGGATCTAAACACACCACCATCGGTTGTCAAGCGATGTTGAGGGGACAAACACAGACACACAAACACAAGTACATATATATATATATACATATATACGACAGGCTTCTTTCAGTTTCCGTCTACCAAATCCACTCACAAGGCTTTGGTCGGCCCGAGGCTATAGTAGAAGACACTTACCCAAGGTGCCACGCAGTGGGAATGAACCCAGAACCATGTGGTTGGTAAGCAAGCTACTTACCACACAACCACACACACACACACACATTACTGCTTCGAATCTATGCACGGTACCAGAACTTCGGGCTTGAGGCGAATAGAACAAATTACTCCAAATCCTTGCGATATTATCCTTGTGGAGAGAGTTAAGAATGGATAGCTACTAATGGTATAAACTTGTATAATGTATAATAACGAAGTCAAACTAAATAATGATATGTTCAATGCATTTGATACGTAGTTTTCAGGTAATTGCTCAACAGATTAAAGGGGAATTTCATCTTTTACGCGAAATCTTCCTCAGTTAAAACATGAAATTATGAACTAACGAATGGAATTCACTCTTTCTATATGGTCGGGGCAATTTAAGCCGCCTACTAGATGAGGAGCAGATGTAGTCAGAAGAGATGGAATATCTATTGAGACGGAAGTGAGAGAGAGAGGGACAAAGAGAGAGTGAGAGAGAGGGAGGGAGAGAAAATGGAGGGAAAAGGATTGGTAGTGTAGGTATTACAGAGGAAAAATATGAGGACAGAGAGAAGAGAGATGGAACCATATGGCAGAAAGAGAAAAAGAAAAGTCCAACTAAATAGGATTAAACAAATAAATGAAGATACCGACGTAACTGAAAACATAATAATCACTTCAAATTGTGGCACAAGGCCGGTAATTTCTTGAGAGGGGCTAAGACGATTACATTGACTTCAGGTACTTATCGATCTCGAAGGGATGAAAGGCAAAGTCGACCGCGGTGGAATTTGAACTCAGCAGGTAAAGACAGAAGAAATGCCGCTAAGCAAACGATTCTACCAGTTCGTCTCCTTCATGATAATACTAGCGATGAAAGGATTGAAAGAATGGAACACAGTAAGGAAAAGAGAAAAAAAAAAAAGCAGCAGAAACCAAAATGAAATCCCTGCTAAACGATACGGAAAGATAACATCTGGCTACACAATCAAATCACCTCAACTCTCACCCCTAGCAGAGCCCCCTGCTGAAGAATAGGAAATCTTTATAAAAAGTAAATAAACGAATAAAACAGAACAACGTTGCAAATAGAATTCAAAATATGATATTGATCCACAAATGGGAAACGATTGAAAACGAAAACGAAAAGAATGAAAAGGAAGAAGAAAAAAGTGAACACTTGAAAATGGGCCAAATTGATTATACATTATAGAGATTGGGGTCAAGAGAAAAGGGCTCTACGCTTCTGAGTTCAATTTCAGACCCGTTAACAGGTTAAAATGTTAAATGCAAAAGATAAAATTCGAGGAACACGATTGCCTGTATTATTATTATTATTATTATTATCATTATTATTATTATTATTATTAGTAGTAGTAGTAGTAGTAGTAGTAGCAGCAGCAGTAACGATGA
>NC_142932.1:92344998-92347498 GCF_046866305.1 Octopus bimaculoides | reverse complement strand
ACAAACACATTTATATATATATATATATATATATATATACACCCACACACATATATACATATATACGACAAGATTCTTTCAGTTTCCGTCTACCAAATCCATTCACAAGAATTTGCCCGGCCCGACTCTATAGGAAAATGCACTTGCCCAAGGTGCCACGCAGTGGGACTGAACCCCGAACTATGTCGTTGGGAAGCAAGCTTCTTACCACAAAGCCACGCCAATTAAAAACAAGTAAAAGAATGTCCTCACTGCGTGGCCCTTTGGGCGAATGTTCTCTACTATAGTACCCGCCGAGGAAACCCTCGTTAGTGGGTTCGGTACATGGAAACTGAATGAAGACCATCGCACCCACACACATACACTTACACACACATGTACCTATACACACGTACACACACATACACATATGTATATGTAGTTAATTAAAATGACGGAGAAAAAGATAAGAAAAAAAGAAACAACAATGTTAGGTCGTAGCACATGTAAAGTATTAATAAGACGCTCGGAGAAGGAAAAGAGTGGTTGTTATGTATGTATGTATGTATGTATGTATGTATGTATGTATGTATGTATGCATGTATGTAAGTATGTTTGTATGGGTGTCTATGTGTCTTTGTGGTTGTCTCCACTACCGCTTAACAGCCAGTGTTATTTTGCTTATATCCCGAACTTAGCAGCTCGATAAAAGAGGCCGATGGAATAACTAATAGGCTTTAAGAAAATGAGTACTGGGGTCAATAGTTTCGAACAAACTATTGAAGAGGTTGATGTAGCATGGCCTTAGTCCAATGACTAAAAGCGGTTAAAGCTAAAATATAAAAGATACTGATGTTTCGAGTTCTCTTTTCCTGATTGCATTTCCACACCTATTATACACAGTATGTATATATGTATGCATGTATCGATATATGTGTGTATGTGTGTATGAATGGATGTACACTCTCACACTTATCTACACACGCACACAGGTATATATATATATATGTATATAGCATAAGCACAGTAGAGGGGCATGGCTAAGTTATGAGGGTGTTGCAGCAACGGTTGTAAGATAGTGATTTCGATTCCTGGACCGGGCGATGTGTTGTGTGAATGAGATGAACACTTTACTTCACGTTGCTCCAGTTCACTCAGATGCCAAAAATGAGTAATCCTGCGATGGACTGGCATTCTATCCATGTGGAGAATATATACACCACAGAATCATGGAAAACAGTTTTATGAGTCTATGGTTCAGGAAGTGCTACTGATCTTATTTTTTCTGTTTGTTTGCTTTTAGTATAAGCACACAAACCGGCACAAATCAAATTAAACATCTGTGTATATCTTTTAACTGGTACTAGAACGTGAGATACATTTGCTGTGGCATTTGTTTCAGGTAAAATTTCTTTGTATACATATTTTGTGGGAAAACACATCGACTCAAGCTCCAAATGTCGTCAGCAGACAACCTGACTCATTGTTTCGCCGTGTCTCGCCTCTTCAGTGAAATTTACCACCTCGGTCACTTGTGTTCATATATTTTCACAGAGAGACAAAGATAAAACAAATTTGAGAGTATGTTGAAAGCTTGAATTAGTTCAGTACAAGAACATCAAGCACCGATGTACAAAATATAGGTGTGTACATTTATTTTTAACATGCTGCAAACTGGAACGTGAAAAGCATTCTCTATTTGATTTACCGTTAGGACATATGTATAGAGTTTGCGAACTATGGCCTGTCCTCTTATATACATATACTTACATCTATTTGCACACACATATGCACATATGTAGTGGTTGTCTGCTCCTTATGCAGAATTTGACCACCTCCTGTACCTACTCATTAGATCCATTATGGCGTCTGATGCGGCTTTTTAAACCAGACAATGTATTGAAAAGACACCCACCAAAAGCTGCAGTTAAGTTCTGATCTTTGTGGATCTTAAAATGTCTATTGAAGCTTCCGTTAGATTCGCAGACCTCATGGCATACATGGCATTGAAAGGTGTGCACAGACATTTAGGCAGAATTGTTGGTGGAGGTTCGTTTTTCTTAGATCCGCAAATGAGATTTGAGCCCTGCGAAAGAAATACATGAATCTAATCACATATGTATATGTATATATAAACACACACACGCATACACAAATACATACGCATATAAAAATGTCACTGAGCCTGCATGTCGTCGCTTGATCCGCTATAAACATCAACCAAATCAACTTATAATCGCACCCTGCCATGGTTTCTGTCACTGAAGATGTTATATAAAGGAGAGCTGTTCACAATTTTTCTCCATATTTGAATAAGTTTGATTTCACAAGCGTCTGCGGTAAATTTAGATTTACTCCAGAACAGTACTAATCAAAGTGGTGGTCCGCGAGCCATCAGTTGCCGGTACGCGGCGAGTTTCCAGAAAAGAAAGAAGCATTATAGAATGCTTATGTAATATTGTATGATTTGTTTACAAAATAAATATAAGATAAAAAAAATTGTCAACTTTTATAATATTCA
>NC_142932.1:92332498-92342498 GCF_046866305.1 Octopus bimaculoides | reverse complement strand
TTGAAAGATGTTTCCAACACTTTCTTGTTCATCAATCTGATTTCCCATTTCATGTTTTTCTTATCAATGCAAGTTTGGGCCGTCAATGAAATTCAGAGACCATGCTTTTAAAATGTGTTGTACCTATTTAATGAAGTGACTTGGCGGCACACTGTGACATACGGAGTTAGTTCTTTTCCACTACACAACACACACACACACACACACACACACACACATACGTACACACACATCCATCCATCCATACATACATCCATACATACACATACATACATACATACAAATATACGTTCATAAATGCATACAAAAACATACGTGCATTAATTCATACATACCTGTGAGTGTGTGTAAATAAATATATGGTTGTGTGTGTATACATATATAGATATATATGTACATACATATGCATATATTTATATATATCTATATATATATATATATATATATATATATATATATGTGTGTGTATGCATATATATACATATATATATATGTGTGTGTGTGTGTGTGTGTGTGTGTGTGTGTGTGTGTGTATACATTCACCATGCTGGATCCCTGAAATCTGCAAGTTTTTTCATTCTCCTTTTATTTTCTCTTATTCCTTTCTGCTGAAGAGCATAGGCTCGAAACGTAAAAGACTTTTTCATTTTTCCCGAGCGTCAAACTAATACACTGTTGTTCATACACCTGTCTTCATCATTTGTTTTTCTCTGAATTTCAACTATATGTATATACAGGCATCTACGCAAATATGCGGGCATATATGTTCATACACCTTTATATACATGCAGACAGACATAGACAACCACACACGCACACATATTTATATATGGTATCCTAGTTCAGCAAGAAATACTAGCCCTCCCCACACACACATACGCACACAAAATTAGAAAAAGAAAAGTAAGATTAATGCAGCAGACTGAAATATCCCAATTTTGATTTAATACGTCAAGTAAAAACTCATTTAGTAAAATCGCTCTCATCGCCTTGGCGGACCCGAGGCACACACAGAAGTGTCTGCATGCTAGAATCGGGTGGATCGCTACAACACCATTTAATGCGCCCTCAACAGCAACCTTCATCTAGTCCCTGGGTGCTGTTGCCCTGTTTTCCTACTCACGACGCTCTTGGCTAGAGTCATGAGAATATCGCTTCTCTTCCTAAACTGTCTCAAGCTGAAATCTATTCACAAATGTTATTAGAACGTTTGAAATAGAAATCAGAAATTTGGTGCAATCTGTTGCATTACATTAAGTGGTCTCCCTTTAATTTATCGGAGGTATACCTACATTAACCCATTACCTCCCATAATTCTATTAACTGGAATTTTTTTATGAAACTTTGATTTCTAGCATAAACCAACCTTAGAAACACGCTGGAATGATCAAAATAACATTTCAAAATAACATTTTAAATAGATATAAGCGAGATATTGGGTGAAAAATTAGCAAATCTCATTTGAATATCAGAGAAATATACCTAGTAGATATAGCAAAAAGGTTAGATATGTATAAATATTGACAGATAATTACGAAATTTGTAATTTTTAAGTGATCCCATATGAGATCACTGATAGGTAATAGGTTAAAGGCCTCGATACATTTTATGTCAACGGAGAAAGATCGATAGCTTGACAGCATAAAGTCCTAATATTTCTCCTAACATTTATAATTTTTAAATAGAAGATATACCGGCATTAAATCAGACTATCCAGTATATTCAATGTTGTATGCAATTAGAGAATTAATTAGGTTACCAGCCAATGTTTGGTTTTGAAAATTAGAATTGTCATTTCCAGCACGTTTGGGTTTGTATTTGATATAAATAGCAATAAACTACCGGTATCTCCATAGAAACATAATAAACGTGGATTGTAGCTGACGAATCTCCAAAGATAAAAATAATGAGAACGATCCCTATGATTTTTATGATTTTGAAGAGCTATAAACATTTGATTACATTTCACGGTGTACCTATAGTTTATGATTGCAAGTATGTTTACATTCTGAAGAGTATTATAGAAACGGTTGAAAGATCGCTTTGTAAATGCAGATATCATCAAAGAAAACAAGAACTTACTATGCATGTGTGTGTGTATGTGTGTGTGTAGTGCAGATATGACTGTGTAGGTATGAATGCATGTGTTCAGACAAAACATACAGATGAAATATGTTCCAAATGTTTTAAGGCCATCACGCTGAAAATAACATGACAGTACGAAAAGAACAGTTCAGTTTTATTTTTATATCGTAGTCAGGCTCAAAACTACATGTATATGTATATGTACACACACACACACACACACACACACACACACACACACACACACACACACACACACACACACACACACATACACACACACACATGCACACACACACAATGAATGAATATATATATATATATATATATATATATATATATATATATATGCGTGTGTGTGTGTGTGTATTATGTAGATAGGCTTGTACGCACATATGTGCATGTGTTTGTGCGTCTGTATCTACACATCTGTTGATCTTGATACTCATATTAATACAACATACTTTTCATTCATGTGTCTATATTTATGTTCTGATAGCTAGATAAGGTAGGTTTTGCACTGTATGATTCATGGTTTGAGAGATTTTTATATGGAACAATATTGCAGTGTTTATTTCGTTCTCACTCTTTTTTTTTCTCTTCTTTTATTATTTTTTTTTTTCATTAGGTAGATAAATCCAGAATTATATTTTGAATAGCTTTACTTCTATAGCTAAATAACAACAATAACAAGAAGAAAACAAAAAGCATATTTAAAAAACTGACAAGCGTTAAAAAAATGGTATATGAAGCCATACAATAGCCCGAAACTTGTAGCGCATCCTTGCGGACATGCGAACGTACATACAAACATACATGCATACATGCGTGCGCGCACACACACACACACACACACACACACACACACACACGCGCGCGCGCGCGCGCGCGCGCACACATACATACATACATGCATGAATACATACATAACTGCGTGCATACACACACATATACATGTATACAAAAATACATACATGTATACAAAAATACATACATATATACATACATACGAAAATGCATACATACATACATACATACATACATACATGCATACATACATACAAACATACATACAATAAGGTACAGCTATACATATACCTGTTTATGCCGTTGATGTTTATAGTCATGTTCTTTCTCTTACACGTAGCTTCGACTGTACGCTACGTGCACAGAACAACTGGTTGAAATGGCGTGTGTGTGTGTATGTGAGTGAATCAGTGTGTGTGTGTGTTTGTGTGTGCGCGTGTGTGTGTAAGTGTATGTGTGTATGTGCGTGCGTGTGTGTGCTTGTATTGGACTTATTTTTCAGTTTTGTCTTTCCTTCGGAGAATTCAAACCCGTTACTGACAAAGCAAAAATCTTTTGTCTAAATCGCAGCCGCCATTGGGATTTGCGACGTTTTGGATTGGTCGATGACGTTCATCAACCAACCCAGGTATCCAAGTACGTGTGTGCTTTGTGAGTCGGTGTGAGTGTGTGTGTAGATGAACCTGCACTCATGGGCATACCTAGCACTGTATAATACAAGTGCATGTTTCATTACTATTTATATGCACCCGTTCAAATGTATTGTATGTGCATATAGGATTGTAAGCATATGTTCACCCAGGCACTTCCCAGACATTTCAAATGGAGAATACCTGAAATGTTTTACAAATTTTCACTGCTTAGACCGATTATCTCTGAAGAATGCGAATCAGTTTGCTCTGCTTGTGTTCTCATTTTTATTTTTCTGAAGCTCCCAGAGATTTCTAGGTCTCTACACAGACCTGTCATTTTCGTAGGTCCCGATGCAGATCTGTTGTTACGCAGAATAAGCAAAAATAAATGAAAGGCGACGAGCTGGTAGAAACGTTAGCACGCCGGGCGAAATGCTTAGCAGTATTTCGTCTGCCGTTACGTTCTGAGTTCAAATTCCACCGAGGTCGACTTTGCCTTTCATCCTTTCGGGGTCGATAAATTAAGTACAAGTTACGCACTGAGGTCGATGTAATCGACTTAATCCCTTTGTCTGTCCTTGTTTGTCCCCTCTATATTTAGCCCCTGGTGGGCTATAAAGAAATAAGAATAAATGAAAATATATAGCATCAATAGAAAAAGTGTTGTAGGTTTTATAGAAAGCAATCCATAGATATCCTTTACCCATTTTTAAATAAGAGACATTCATATTGGCTAGGCAATGATCTCTACTACAATGCACAACTTTTGCTTCGTTTTCAATACAACTATACCTAACCTGTTATGCTTGTTGCTGTTTTCATTGAACGTTCCACCAGTAGTCTTAATTTTTTAGTGTGTATTTACTCTCAGGCTCTGTTGTGCATTTTTTATGGCAATCAGGACTATTGTTCCTATGTATAACATTGCAGACCGTCTTAGCGACAATGTTTATGCCCGATGGAAAAGTGGTACATCAAGCATTTTTGAACTACTTACAGTTGATGTAAGTAATATCTTCCACGCTGGTATAGCATGATCAACATTTTCTATCACTGCGAGATGGCTTAGCGACAACATTATTATTGTTTTGGTTGAACAAGAGTTTAATAGCTAACTCCTGTTTTTTGAATAGCAAAGGCATAGCCATCTATGCGAGATGTAATGTATTTATCACATGTCGAATGAGAGATTTCTAGTCCTTTCAATGTTACCAACATTCTTTGATTTGTAGGACATGTGACCATGCATAACCTTCTGCTGATATCTTTTATCTTTTACCTATTTCAGTCATTAGACTGCCGCCATGCTGGAGCACCGCATTGAAGTGAGTATCTTGCTCCCCAATCTCTGCATACGTAGGTAAGACGAGTCAGCTTTGATTCATATGGAGCTACTGTAGACTCGGAGTACTTGCTCTGGAATTTTTTTGTTCAATCTCATTATGTTACTACCTTCACTGCTACTACTTTCATTTCTCTCTTTACTGTTCAGTGGCTGTTGTCTAAACCAGTGCTACTCAAATTGGTGGCCCGCGAACCATCAGCTGCCGGTACACGGTGAGTTTCCAGAAAAGAAAGAAACATTATAAAATACTTACAAAATGCTTATGCGATATTGTATTATTCGTTTACAAAATAAATATAAGATTAAAAAAAAATTGTTAACTTTCATAATATTCATTATATATATGTTTTCCGGTATAAATTAATATTACAAAGAAATATTACTGGTCCCTAGCACAAAGGAAAAAAAAAAAACTGCCGGTACGTAACATCAGTTAGTTTGAGAAGAACTGGTCTAAATGACACAATGCAGCACCCAAAGGCAGCCTGGTCTGATCTTAAGCCTCTCCCTCGCCCATAATTCCATTTAACTCACCTCCTGTCAGTATCACTGTTGACGTGAAAGCCATTGCTAGTATCTTCCTAGTCCCTGATGTCTAAGTCGCTGATTTCAGTCTAATGTTTCAAATGCTGGTACAAGCATATATTAAAGGGACTATATCATATTAATACTGACACTGTTAATGTCCGAAGCAGTAGCAGTAGCTGTCGGACCTGTGGTAATAATAGCTGTAAGGCGGTGATCAGGCAGAATCGTTAGCGTATTGGACAAAATGCTTAGCGGCATTTCCTCCGGTTTTACGGTCTGAGTTCAAATTCTGCCGAGGTCGACTTTGCTTTCCATCAATTCGGGATCGATGTAATCGGCTATCCCCGCCACCCCACAACCGCCGAAATTGCTAGCCTTTTGCCAAAACTGAAAACATCATCATCATCATCATCATCATCATCATCATCATCATTATTATTATTATTATTATTATTATTATTATTATTATTATTATTATTATTATTATTATTATTTAAAGTGAGTATATTTCGGCTTGTGAAGAAGTTTTAAATGACAAAACTTCATATGAAGAATTACCTGTCGATCCAAACCCAAATTACAGAGAGGAACTTGACAAAATAATATTGGAAATGGAGGAAAACAATTTCGTTAGTAAGGCTGAATCTAGGATTTTAAGGTCTGAAAGAAGAACACCTGTATTTTATGGTCTCCCTAAAATACACAAAAAGTTCGAAAAATTTCCTCCAATGCGCCCAATTTGCAGCGGATATGAATGTTGTACGGCCAAAATTTCGGAATGACTGGATGGCTTTCTACTCCCCGTCGCAAAAAGATCAAGTTCCTATATTCGGGACACTTTTGATTTTGTATCTAAAATCAATAATTTTTTTAAACGCCGAGGCCGTGTTGAGAACTGCTTTTTGGTAACCATGGATGTTTCCTCCTTATATCCTAATATTGACCACAATGAAGGGGTAGAAGCATGCATGGATGCCTTTGAGAAGCGGTCAAATAAAAGTGTTCCAACAAATTTGCTCTGTAGATTATTGAGGTTTGTGTTAGAAAGTAACACAATGCAGTTTAGACAAAGATTCTACCACCAGACGAAGGGTTGCGCCATGGGTACCCCCATGGCAGTTAATTTCGCTAATGTCTTTATGACAAATTTTGAGACAAAGTTACTGAAGACATTCAAATCCCTTCATGGTCATGAACCAATACTCTGGTTACGGTTCATTGACGACGTATTTTTTGTCTGGGAAGGATCACAGGATAGTTTAATGGACTTCTTGCATTTCTGTGATTGTTTTGCTAGAAACTATGGCTTTAAGTCCAATATAAAATTTACGTCTAGTTTTTCAAAAACTAGCGTTGAATTTTTGGACACGAAAGTCAAGTTTTCTGGAGGCAGAATAATGACAGAGTTATTTTGCAAGCCAACGTCATCCCACATATATCTCCACCGCCGCTCCGATCATCCACATCATCTTATTCGGTCAAATCCGAAATCCCAATTTTTGAGGATAAAACGGATTTGCACTGACATACTGGATTACTGGAAACATGCAAATGCTTTTGTATGTCATTATGTTAAACGAGGTTACAGTGAATCACGTTTAAAGGAAATAGCAAGTGAAATAGCTAAGATTAGCAAAGATAGTAAAACCTACATGCCTAATCTTAGCAAACAAAATACAACAGATTACAGAATTCCTTTAGTGATTAACTGGCACCGACGTTTCGCTGGCATTTCAAAAGTGTTGCATGAAAGTTACCAACATGTGGTGAAAAAATATCCCAGTTTCAAACAAACATTTCCTCAGCCGCCCATTGTAGCCTTTCGACGGAATAAGAACATAAAAGAATTATTGACCTCTATATCTGACTCCAAGAAAACGAACATTGGAGTATCTACACGCTGTACCTTAAAGAACAGCCGCAAGAGAGGTAAGCCCTGTTCATTGTGCAACAACATGAGTGAAGTGAATACCATCAAAAATCATAATAGAAATGTTATGATTTATACAGAAGGGGGAACCTGCAAAGATTCCCATTTAGTGTACGGTGCAGAATGCACGAAACATAACTTGATTTATGTTGGTTGTACAACGGAACAATTAAACAAAAGGTTTAATGGGCACAGATTCGACGTCAGGCACAAGAACAGTAGTTCAACAGAACTTGCTGAACATTTCGTTTCAAGCGGCTGCAATTTTGAAGAAGATTTGAAAGTGCACATTCTCAAAAAAATATCCTGAATGTACCCCACTTTCACTTCTCAGAATGTATGAGGAGAAATATGTTTGCAGGTTATTGACATCACGCCCTGGAGGAATGAATAAGATGACAGCAGAATATCATCAAATTTATACAAAACTGTTTGATTGAATATTCTTCTTTCTCTCTTTTTCTTTTCTTTTTCTGTCGTCTTCCTTTTTCTTTCTTTCTTTCTGCTTATTAAAAAACTGACAAAAGCTGATGATGTCATTCTATCAACGTATGGACGCTGATTACTCACGTTCATAGTCTACGTTTGGTTTCTGAAATTTTGAATTTTCAATCACCTTTTGGTTTGAACTTGAGAAAGACAGACGTTCTGTCGAAATGTTGTTCAAAAAATAAAACATCTAAAATCGCGCTCTTCGTTTTGACTATTTACCTTCGTGAAGAGTTACGTCAATCCTTTTTTTAAATATTATTATTATTATTATTATTATTATTATTATTATTATTATTATTATTATTATTATTATTAGTAGTAGTAGTAGTAGTAGTAGTAGTAGTAGTAGTTGTAGTAGTAGTAGTTGTAGTAGTAGGTGTACACACCAGTCCATCTTACATGATGGACATGATGCTCATCGAATTTTGTGAATATTATTTTGTACCAACCTTTTGTTGATCCACTTTTTAGCTCTTTCATATTCATTCATATGTGTTGATAATGAGCCACCAGTGGTGGAAATTACTTCGACGCTCCTGCCGTACATTAATGCTTTTGTTGTTTACTTAAGTAAATATCTACGATTACAACAATAATCCAGACAATAATGCAGTTCCTTTCTGCAAAGATGTTGATGGTGTTAGTAGGTATTCAGCGTCGAAAAAAGAGAAAAAATAGAAACCATTAAAAATCAGTAGATAAATGTATGTGTGTGGAGTTGAGGTTATTTTGTTTATTACTCACTCGGAGAGAGAAAATATAATTGGCAGTGGTTGCATATGAGCAGTGATAGAAGAAGTATTGCGTCGCTCCGTTTCGTTAATGCATTGTTTATGATCAGAAGTATGCCGTTGTTTTATTTATCTGATTTACTCAAAATAATTTACTGTACTGTAGTATTCGCATGGAATAAATGCAGTGTGAGAAATATCGCTTGCATTTAATGGCAGTAGTTAGTGTTATATCATTTTGTTCATAATTAAAAGAACATTCTGTTATCATGTTTGTCCATTAAGTATTCCTTGTCTACGCACAAGCTGAAAGCTATTTCAACCATATAGTTAATTCTGACATATTAATGTTGGTGTTATGAAATAATATTGCATGCATACCTCTGTGTGTGTGTGTGTGTGTGTGTGTGTGTGTGTGTGTGTGTGTGTGCGTGTGTGCGTGTGTGTGTTGTTCAAGAAGTCTACAACAGTGCTCATAGATAATACAGTTCTATATTTAAGAGATGAGGAATTATGTACATTATTTACATTATTTACATTATTTACATTCGACGGATATTTGTCCTCATCTTGTTTGTTGCTAATACAACGTTTCGGCATATGGCGGAGTGGTTAAGAGCGCGTGCCACTAACCCCAAGATTCCGAGTACCATTCTAAGCAGTGACCTGAATAATAATAATAATGATAATAATAATAATAATAATAATAATAATTATTATTATTATTATTATTATTATAATGACATCGATAAATACCTTAGGAATGAGAACCCAGGTTCAAAATTTCCCCAAGACACCTGAAGAAAGCTGGAGGGTATATCAGCCGAAACGTTGTGTTAACAACAAACAAGATGAGGACAAATATCCGTCGAATGTAAATAATGTAAATAATGCTCATAGATGTTTCGTGCTTTCACATACTGCTGAGGTCGACGAGGAAAAGCGGTTACAGTTCTTTTAGTTGAGTAAATTTAACTTTTCTAAAGTTAAGAACTACAACATTGTTTGAAACGATGTTTTCAAGAACATAAGATTACTGATAAATGACGAAAGGTATATACTTTGGTATATCTAACTCGGTGAGAAGACTGGTTATTTGCAAAGAATAGAACCTAATGGAGCCCAATAATATGAAGAGGTTTCAGAAATAGCACCAGATCAGGTGACTTTGTTAGGCAGAAGTACTTTCTGCTCTTAGAATCTGTTGATGTGTTGGTGAGACAAGTAAGTTAATATGGGGATGCTTTATTGAGTGTCTGAGTATGTATGTGTGTGTGTGTGTCTGTGTGTGTGTGTGTGTGTGTGTGTGTGTGTGTGTGTGTGTGCGTGGAGAGAGAAAAGAGAGAATGCAGAGAGAGGTAGTTCACGGTAAGTTTATGGAGAAATTAAATCGAGCTCAATACTTTAATTGGGTAAATATTTGATACATAAGTTACAATCCCAGCTTATA